>NC_086112.1:6535420-6710420 GCF_963921235.1 Mobula hypostoma
ACAGCTTGGAGAGTCTGAGTTTGATTTCAATCCTTGCGTCCTCTGTAAGGTGCCTCTGTACGTCCTCCCTGTAGAATGCATGGGTTTTCTCCGGGTGCACAGGTTTCCTCCCGCAGTTCAAAGGTAGGTTAATTAGTCATTGTATAAGTTAGGGTTGAATCGGGAGTTATTGGAGGTTGCTGCGTGGTGTGGCTTGAAGGGCCAGAAGGGCCTACTCCACACTGTATTGATAAATAAAATCAAAAGAAAATGAAACATTATACTGGGTCATGTGAAAACAAGAGACATTTTACAATGACCAGGGGGTTGCCTAATGATGCGTTCCAGTAGCTTGCAGGAGAACTGTTAAAGCACCAAGTCAATGGCTGACTACTTGTTTGAGACAACTGTGAGGAAACTAAAACCCAAGGTCCATAATGCCTGCATAATGGTATCTGAATGATTCAGATTTATTTAGTTATCACATGTACAGTACATGGAAACAAACTCCACCATGGAAGGTCAAGAGTCCGGCTGCGAAAGGAGGCGAGTTGGGCATGGGGCTAGCACCCTCATCCTGTAAAAACCCAGAACTATAGAAACACCAACAGAAGCTCTGGAGACCTCACCTCTGGGAGAGGAGGAGAGGAGGGATCTTCACTGAGAAGACGTATCGATGGGTTACACCTGGACCTGGGAGACTGGCCCAGGACAGAGGACCCTCATGAGCTGCTGTCGGCAGCCTATGCCCCAGTAACGGTCAGGAGCTTATGAAGAAAAAAAAACATGGAATCGTAGGGTGAAAAGAATCATTTGCATTCACAACCATCACAGTATGAACGTGCTAGGGTCAGCTCACAAGTGTTGCCACACATTCTGGTCCCCCCCACAAGCTCAGCAGAACCACAGAGAACACAGCAAAGCAGACCACGATAAGCAACAAAACAACAGCATAACAAGTCCCTTTCCTCCCTTCTTCTCTTCCACCTTCCCCTCCACCCGCCCACATGGACAGTCCTCCAGCTCCAGGACAGTCCTCCAGCTCCAGGACGGGCCTCCAGCTCCAGGACAGTCCTCCAGCTCCAGGATAGGCCTCCAACTCCAGGGCAGTCCTCCAACTCCAGGGCAGTCCTCCAGCTCCAGGAGAGTCCTCCAGCTCCAGGACAGGCCTCCAACTCCAGGGCAGTCCTCCAACTCCAGGGCAGGCCTCCAGCTCCAGGGCAGGCCTCCAGCTCCAGGGCAGTCCTCCAACTCCAGGGCAGGCCTCCAGCTCCAGGGCAGGCCTCCAGCTCCAGGACAGTCCTCCAACTCCAGGGCAGTCCTCCAGCTCCAGGACAGCCCTCCAACTCCAGGGCAGTCCTCCAGCTCCAGGACAGTCCTCCAGCTCCAGGACAGACCTCCAGCTCCAGGGCAGTCCTCCAACTCCAGGACAGACCTCCAGCTCCAGGACAGTCCTCCAGCTCCAGGACAGGCCTCCAACTCCAGGACAGGCCTCCAGCTCCAGGACAGGCCTCCAACTCCAGGGCAGTCCTCCAACTCCAGGGCAGTCCTCCAGCTCCAGGACAGTCCTCCAGCTCCAGGACAGTCCTCCAGCTCCAGGGCAGGCCTCCAACTCCAGGGCAGTCCTCCAACTCCAGGGCAGGCCTCCAGCTCCAGGGCAGGCCTCCAGCTCCAGGACAGTTCTCCAACTCCAGGGCAGTCCTCCAGCTCCAGGACAGGCCTCCAACTCCAGGGCAGTCCTCCAGCTCCAGGACAGTCCTCCAGCTCCAGGACAGACCTCCAGCTCCAGGGCAGTCCTCCAACTCCAGGACAGACCTCCAGCTCCAGGACAGTCCTCCAGTCTCCAGTCTCCAGCCATTGGGATTAAATTTCTGGACTTCTGATCAGTGGCAGCTATGGCAGGTAATGCACATGTCCTGGGCGCCACTTGAAGGGGGTGAAACTGAGCAGTTTCTATTAAAGTCAGATAAGCCATCCTCGGATAGTGAAAAAAGAATTTTCTTCAGATGTATGATCTGTCTTTGATTACCATGGGTGAGAAGCACTAGGATGGCCTTATTTCAGAGCACTGTGTAAGAAGACCATGAAACATTTCTTCACGAATAAGAAGGAAAGTGGAGCTGAAGGATGGAAGAGACGGAAGTTGGAGGCGGAGGAAGCCAAGAAGTCGAGCAAGTTCTTCGTGCCCTTCTTCGAAAAGCCCGGAACAAGTAGTTCGACACGTTCCATGGAGTCGCCTGCACCTGCTACAAGTTTGTTAGAATCCAAAGGTGGATCAAGTACAAATGCGTCACAAGCCAAGGAGGAAGTCAAGTCAGATAAATCGGAGTATGACGAGATTAAGAGTGAGGCTGCCACAGAGAACATGGACATGACAGGAGGGGAAGACGATGGTGGTGGTGGTGATGTTGAGTTTATTGATGAGGTTTTACCTGACGAGATTGAACCTGACGACACTGAACCTAGTGAACTGGATGGTGTCAAAGAGCCTTGAACTGTCATACCAGAAGTGATTGAACAGCACGACACTGGACTTCTGAAGTTCGACAAGGACACTGGAAAAGCAATTCTGCCTGACGTGTTGAGAACAGAAATAATAAAGCTGGGTTTGCAGTATTTTTAGGGGCCTTTTCTACCAACAAATAACCGCTCAATGAACAAAACTTGGTTCAAGAGGAAATTGGGAAATGGTCATGGTGAGGAAGTGACTCGATTATGTCTGGTCTATTCCCCTTCTAAAAAGTCTGCATTTTGTTTCTATTGTCTTCTCTATTCCCGGTCAGACCATCAATCCTCATTGGAGCAGCAAAGTGGATTCAACCAGTGGAAAGCACCTGAAAGGATTAGTGTTCATGAAAATGCCAAGAATCATCGGGAATGTTTTACACAGTGGAAAGAAATTTAGCTGGAAACAGAGGAGTTATTGATGTGATATTTCAGTCACAGATTGAGAAGGACAAGCAGAAATGGCGTGATATCTTGACGACAATCCTTCACTGCATAAAATTCCTTGCGACTCAGAACCTGGCCTTGCGAGGATGCAGGGAGTCACTTCAGCTAGGTGATGACTCCAATGTGGGAAATTTCCTTGGCTTACTGAAACTACTGGCCATCTTCGACCCTGTCATAAAAAAACACCTCACTCATTTGGAAAGTCATCCTGGATCCACGTCTTATCTTTCACGAGCTGTCCAGAACGAATTCATTCACATGATGGTATCCACTGTTCACCAGATTTCACTGAGAAGCATTCGTAAAGCCAAGTGCTATGGTCTCATGTTCGACTCAACTCCTGATCAGGCACACCGTGAGCAGATGTCAGAAGTAGTGAGTTATGTGGAAGTTGATTTTGAGAGGAAAACAGTCCGTGTTAGAGAGTCCTTCCTTGGTTTTATCCAGATAAGCCAGAAGGATGCTGAAAGCTTGGTTGAAGACATCTTGAAACAGCTAGAGAAGGACGAAATGGAGCTACAAGATTGTCGGTCACAGTGCTATGACAACGCTGCTGTGATGGCTGGACACAGAAGTGGTGTTCATCAAAGAATAAGTGATAAAAACAACCTGGCAGTCAGTGTTTGTGAATTGCGACAATCACTCACTCAACTTGGTGGGTGTCCATGCAGCCAAGCAGGATACAATGATGGTTACGTTTTTTGGAACCATCGAAGCTCTCTACGTGTTTTTCTCTCGTTCAACACAGCGCTGGGAAAAGCTCAAAAATGCCGTGCCTGTGGTTGTTAAGTCAGAGTCCGAAACCAGGTGGAGTGCAAGGACAGAAGCAGTGAAACTTGTCAACAAGTACCTTGAGGAGATACTTCAAGTTCTCCAGGACACGATAGACAATAAAAACGAAACGAGTGAAACAAGAAGTGACACAAGGCAGCTGTGCAACTGCGTGTTGAGTTGCGATTTTCTGATTTTGCTAGGATTTTGGAAGAAAGTACTCATTCGCATTGACCGTATTCAAAAGAGGCTGCAGGATCCTAGCATGAACTTCCACGATGCTGCCCTGGATTTGAAAACCCTTCCGAGATCATTTTTATGATGAAATAGAAGTGTTGGTCAGTGAGTCACTCGAAGAAGGAGTCGGTCTCTGTCAAGAATGAAATATTGAAGTTGAAAGAAGTCAGAGACGAAAGAAACAAATGGCTGATGATAACTCGAGAGACGCTGCGTTAACAGCTAAGGAGGAAATGGAAAGAGTCATAAAGGGAACACTCAACCATCTTCACAGAGAAATGGATGAAAGGTTCGCTCATTTGCATGACACTGACGCCAAGTTTGGGTTCCTTCTCGATGTCGAGGCATTGTGTTATGGCGCTGACAATAACGAACTAAAGAAGAAGTGCGAAAATTTGAGGGAATTGTACAGCTCTGATGTTGATGGACAGCAGCTATATGAAGAAATTTTGGATTGCAGAATATTGCTATCAAGGCAGGTCAACCTGAAAATATCAAGACCTGAAGAGCTTCTTGAATTTATTGTTCAGTATGGAGATGCGAGCGTCTTCCCCATTCTTCGCATTGCTATTCAAATAATGCTAACCATCGCAGTTTCCATCGCCAGCTGTGAGAGATCGTTCAGCAAGTTAAAACTAATACTTTCATATTGGAGAGCCTCCATGGGTCAAGGCAGACTCTGTGATCTTGCTCTGCCGAGTGTAGAAAGAGAAAAAACTGAACAAACTGACTTTGATCACATCATAGACCAATTTACATCAGTGAAAGCAAGGAAAGTACAGTTATAATATTCATGTAGTGCCATAATTTGTTAATTAAAAGATTAACGAGCTTGACTTGTATTTTTGAGCTGATATTATGGTAAAGTTATCTAAAAGATGAGTGTCAGATGTTTGGACAGGGGCGCAATTTCAGTGCTTGCCATAGACGCTATTTTCCGTAGATAGGCCCCTGCTTCTGATCAATCTTCAGGATTTGATCTTTGGTATCAATGCTAGACTACCCAAGGAGCCAAACTTTGGGTTTGCCAACGGACCAACTCATGCAATTCAACTAATAAAGCTAAAAATATGTTGAACTGACTTTATTTCTTACATCCTTCACATACATGAGGAGTAAAAATCTTTACACTATGTCTCTGAATGTGCAATGTACAAATTAGCAATTTGTAATAAATAGGATAGCAAATAGATTAGTGTTTGTAATAATACAGTAAACTATACAACAGAACAGTCAATATAGCATAGAAATACAACTGTACCAGTATGAATTAATCAGTCTGATGGCCTGGTGGAAGAAGCTGTCCCAGAGCCTGTTGGTCCTGGCTTTTATGCTGTGGTACCAGTTCCCGGATTGTAGCAGCTGGAGCAGTTTGTGGCTGGGATGGCTTGGGTCCCCAATGATCCTTCGGGCCCTTTTTACACACCTTTTGTAAATGTCCTGAATAGTGGGAAGTTCACATCTACAGATGCGCTGGGCTGTCCGCACCACTCTCTGCAGAGTCCTGTGATTGAGGGAGGTACAGTTCCCATACCAGGCAGTGATGCAGCCAGTCAGGATGCTCTCAATTGTGCCCCTGTACAAAAGGATTTGGGACCCACACCAGATTTTTTCAACCATCTGAGGTGGAAGAGATGCTGTTGTGCTTTTTTTCTTCACACAGCCGATATGTACAGACCATGTGAGGGCCTCGGTGATGTGTATGCCAAGGAACTTAAACCTTTTACCCTCTCAACCCCAGATCCATTGATGTCAATAGGGGTTAGCCTGTCACCGTTCCTTCTGTAGTCCACAACCAGCTCCTTTGTTTTTGTAACATTGAGGGAGAGGTTGTTTTCTTGACACCACTGTGTCAGGTTGATGATTTCTTCTCTGTTGGCCACCTCGTTATTATTTGAGATAAGGCCAAACCACGCAGTATCGTTAGTAAATTTAATTAGATTGGAGCTGTGGGTGGCGACACAGTCACGGGTGTACAGAGAGTAAAGGAGGGGGCTTAGTACACAGCCCTGAGGGGCTCCTGTGTCCACCAGAGGTGCAGAGGTGAGGGAGCCCACTCTTACCATCTGCCAGCGATCTGACAGGAAGCCCAGGATCCAGCTGCACAAGGCAGGGTGAAGGCCGAGGTCTCTGAGCTTCTTGTCGAGCTTGGAGGGAATTATGGTGTTGAATGCCGAACTTAGTCACATAAGCATCTCTCCTCTCCAGGTGTGTAAGGACAGTGTGTAGAGCTGTGGCTATTACATCATCTGTCAATCAGTTGTGTCGGTAGGCGAATTGTAGGGGGTGCAGTGTGGGTGGTAGCAAGCTGCAGATGTAATCCTTGACCAGCCTCTCAAAGCATTTGCTTATTATTGATGCGAGTGCAACAGGACGCCAGTCGTTCAGACATATTACCTTGGTCTTTTTAGATACAGGGACAGTGGTGGATGTTGCTTATTTACAATGACTACTGTTATGTATGTGCTCCTATATCTTATGGTCTTATAAATATTCGCTTTCTATTCTTTGTTCATGCACATAATGTTGACATTACTAATAAGGCATTCTTTTACCTGTCCCCAAATACCCTAGAGAAAATGATGGTTAACAGTTCGCTTGAACAGTTGGTTATTTTTCCAAAGGGGAAGTTTGAAACCTATTGTTGTAACATTGGTTCCATGACATCTTCAGATCTGATTCAAAATGATTTACAAGACTATAAGACCATAAGAGCAGAATTAGGCCATTCGGTTTATCGAGTATGCTCCACCATTCCATCATGGCTGATTTATTATCCCTCTCAACCCCATTCTCCTGCCTTCCCCCCTCCCCCATAACCTTTGACACACTGACTAATCAAGAACCTGTCAGCCTCTACTATAAAGATACCCAATGAATTAGCCTCCACGGCCATCTGTAGCAGCAAATTCCACAGATTTACCACTCTCTGGCCAAAGAAATTCCTCCTCATCTCTATTGTAAATGGACGTTCCTCTATTCTGAGGCTGTGGGCTCTGGCCCTAGATTCTACAACAATAAGAAATATCCTCTCTATCTGGGTTTGCTATGTTCTCCCTCATTCTTCTAAATTCCAGTGTGTACAGGCCCAGAGCCATCAAATGCTGCTCATATTTTAATCCTTTCATCCATAGGATCATTCTTGTGAACCTCCTCTCCAATGCCAGCACATCTTTCCGAAGGGCCCAAAACTGTTCACAATGCTCTAAGTGCGGTCTGACCAATGGCTTATAAAACCTCAGCGTTACATTCTTGCTTTTATATTCCAGTCCTCTCAAAATGAATGCTACTCACTGGATTTCAGAAGAATGAGTGGGAATCCCATTGAAACCTATTGAACGTTGAAAGGCCTTGAGAGTGGATGGGAGAGGCATCTATGGAGGTCAAGTCTTTATGTATATTTAAGGCAGAGGTTGGTAGATTCTTGATTGGTCAGGGAATAGAGATACAGGGAGAAGAAAGGAGCCTGAGGCTGAGAGGAAAACGGATTAGTCATGATGAAATGGTGGAGCAGACTCGATGAGCCAAATGGCCTAATTCTGCTTCTGTATCTTATGATTTTATTAAAATTATGTTCATGTAATGTGTTGGGTTCCTGGTTGCCAATAGAATATTTGATGATCTACACGATTTAATATGTATAAAATATTAGATGATCTTTTCCAGATGCTGCTCCATTTGTAAAATGCAATGCTTGCCAGCATTTCTTTCTGATGTTGACTTCAAAAACATCTCCTGCAAACAATTACAACGAAGTTGGTTTGTGGCATATGGCTGACAAAAGTGACTGCCAGGTGAATCTGCCAGCACCCAAAGAAGTAAGACTCTCACCTTTTTGGTTGTGGGTATTTATTGTTCATTAAAGAGGATTTTGTACATGGTTTTAAAACGCAAACACGAGGAAATCTGCAGATGCTGGAAATTCAAGCAACACACACAAAATGCTGATGGAACGCAGCAGGCCAGGCAGCACCTATTGGAAGAGGTATAGTCGACGTTTCGGGCCGAGACCCTTCATCAGGACTAACTGAAAGAAGAGATAGTAAGAGATTTGAAAGTGGGAGGGGGAGGAGGAGATCTGAAATGATAGGAGAAGACAGGAGGGGGAGGGATGGAGCTAAGAGCTGGAAAGTTAGAAAGGCTACAAGTTGGCTTCATCTTGACAGTAGCCTCCAACCTTTTGGCATGAACATTGACTTCTCCAACTTCCGTTAATGCCCCTCCACCCCTTTTGACCCCATCCCGTATTTATTTATTTATCTCTCTCTCTCTCTCTCTCTCTCTCTCTCTCTCTCCCCCCCCCTTTTCTCTCTCTCTCTTTTTTCTCCCTCTGTCCCTCTCACTATAACTCCTTGCCTACACTCCATCTTCCTCTGGTGCTCCCCTCCCCCTTTCTTTCTCTCTAGGCATCCCGTTCCATGATCCTCTCCCTTCTCCAGCCTTGTATCCCTTTTGTCAATCAACTTTCCAGCTCTTAGCTCCATCCCTCCCCCTCCTGTCTTCTCCTATCATTTCGGATCTCCCCTCCCCACTTTCAAATCTCTTACTATCTCTTCTTTCAGTTAGTCCTGATGAAAGGTCTCGGCCCGAAACATCGACTGTACCTCTTCCTATAGATGCTGCCTGGCCTGCTGTGTTCCGCCAGCATTTTGTGTGTGTTGTTTTGTACATGGTTGTCAGGTTGAATTTAAGTAAACTGATCCCTGTTAATTGAGGTGCTGTGCTAAAGATGGAATAGAACACAGGAGGTCGAACATTGGGGCGGCACGGTAGCACAATGCCTTACAGTACAGGTGACCCGGGTTCAATTCCCACCGCTGCCTGTGAGGAGTTTGTACATTTTCCCTGTGACCATGTGGGTTTCCTCCAGGTGCTCTGGTTTCTTCTCACAGTCCGTGGATATACTGGTTAGTAGGTTAACTGGGCATTGTAAATTGTCCTGTGATTAGCATAGGGCTTTATTGGGGGTTACTGGGTGGTGTGACTCAAAGAGCTGGAACAGCCTACTCTGTGCTATATCTCACTCAATCAATCAACCAATAAATCAATAAACTGGGGCATGGGCCGCCAACAGCAGCTCACCAGAGACCCCTGTCCTGGCCCAGTCTTTCACATTATCTACATGAGTATCATTCCTTTCCCAGGCAGGAGATGTTGGTGTTTCTTTTGCACTGGGATTTTACAGGATGGGGTTACTAGCCCCATTGGGCTGGCGACTGTCCACGGCAGAGTTAGCATCGTGGTTACCGCTATGATATTACTGCGCCAGTAAACCAATTTCAACTCCCACCATTGTTCATAAGGTGTTTGTACGTTCTTTCTGTGCCTCTGTGGGTTTCCTCTGGGTGTTCTAGTTTCCTCTCGTAGTCCAAAGACATAGAAATTAGTAGATTCATTTAGAAGGGAAGGTTATTCAGGATTGGAATGAGGAGAAATTTCTTTACCATGTGGGTGTTAACTATTTGGAAATCTTTACACGGGAGGGCTGTGAGTTAACTCAAAACAGGTACAGGTAGACTTCCTGATATTAAAGGAATTGAGGGATATTCAAGATTCAAGATTGTTTAATGTCATTTCCTGTACTCGGGTCTAAAGGAGAACAAAAAAAAATTGTTTCTCTGGATCTGATGCAGCACAAGAAAACAAAAAGGTTAAAGACCCCAACAATAATAAAAAATGCAATAAATATAAATCCATAAGACATCTTATATGAATAGACCGATTCTAAGTCCATAAGGTGATACTAGGCTGTACATAAGGTGACTGACAGGAAATAATAAAGTAGCGGTGGAGTTAGTGGGTGGAGGTGTTGATCAGTCTTACTGCTTGGGGAAAGTAACTGTTTTTGAGCCTGGTGGTCCTGGTGTGGATGCTACGTAGCCTCCTCCCCGATGGGAGTGGGACAAACAGTCCATGAGCAGGGTGGGTGGGATCCTTCATGATGTTACTGGATGATATGGGGATAGTGAAGGAAGATAACTCTGCAGGCGAAGATTAGTCTCCATCAGTGAAAGATGGAGCAGGTTCAAAAGATCAGATGGACAATTACTACCTCTTATCCATATTTTATAATGTATCTCACAGTATTGAAATGTTATCAAGTATCTTTGGTTTCAGCTCCATCGCATTTTGGACGAATATATTATCGGCCAAAATCAAGCAAAGAAAGTTCTCTCAGTAGCCGTCTACAATCACTATAAAAGGCTTATAAATAATATTCCGTCCCATGTCACACAACATTCCGAGGGTTATGGTCACGGCTTCCCCAGCTCGTCAAGAGGCAAGTTTTCTCTCTTTTTCTTAGACAGTTCCTCAGGTTTGGGGGATATTCCACCCCAGCTTTGACATGGTGGATGAGACAAATGTGTGACCCAGCATTCTGCCACAGCTGAGGCAGGACGGGTTTGATTGGGTGGGCAGACAGACGGATGACTGGGGGGGGTGAGTATGTGGCTGGGGAGTATAGGAGATGGTAGTTTCCTTTTCATGTTCGTACTGGGCTCCTCTGTGCTTCTGCTGAAGAAACGCGAAGTTCCCAGTGCCTCCTGAGATGCTGCTCCATTTTCATCAGTCACAGACCAGGGATTCCCACAAATTTAAGCTCAAATTCAGTTTATTACCATTCGCCCATACGCATGTATACCAGCAAACAAAACAATGTTCCTCTGGACCAAGGTGCACAACACAGTACATATAAGTCACACACAAGCACATAAAGTAATATCACTACAAATAAACTAACAAATAACAAAGTGTCCATAAGATACAAGTTAGAAAGTAAACAGGTTAATGCTGCAGGTGTTTCATACGTGATGAGACCTGGGTGATGGCAGGGAGCTCAGTATTCTCACGGCCTGGGGGAAGAAGCTCTTTCCCATCCTAACAGTTCTGGACCAAATGCTATGGTACCTCCTGCCCAATGGTGGGGGGGTCAAGGGAGATGGGAGGGATCATTGACAATGCTAAAGGCCCCACATACGCAGTACTCCTGATAGGTATCTCTGATGGGCGGAAAGAGACCCCAATGATCCTTTCAGCAGTCCTCACACCCCATTGTAGAGACTTGCTGTCAGATGCCTTGCAATTCCCATACCAGACAGCAATGCAGCTGGTCAGGGCACTCTTGATGGTGCTCCTGGAAAAATTGGTTAAAATGGAGGGGGTGGGCAGGGGGCACCTCACTCTCCTGAATCTCCTCAGGAAGTTGAGACGCTGCTGTGCTTTCTCGGTCAAAGATGTGGTGTTGCGGGACCGGGTGAAATCGTCCATTATGTGTACTCCCAGAAACTTGGTGCTCCTAAATTAGTGAGAACATAGAAAATAGAGCAACTCAGCAGAGAGCAGGTCCTAACATTGTCAAATTGACCTAATCCCACCTGCCTGCATCTCCTCCTTATCCTACCATTCCCCTTTTGTTCATGTGCCTGTCTCAATGCCTATTCAATGCTGTTTTGACTCCGCTGTGGACAAGGAGATATAAGCTGTTCCATCTTTTCTTTCCCACAGAACTAGTGAACATCTCAGGATTGATTCCACCCCCGACTTACTTATCACAACAACCAGTACTACAGAGAAATTTCCGGAAGAACTTTGATAATGTTAATAACGCTGTTCATTTTGACAAAAGCAACATCATTCTGCTTGGACCCACAGGTTCAGGTATTAATGCATTTCAATGTTTTTTTTTGTTCTGGGATGAAGAAATCCTGCCTCGAAGACAAACTTATATTGCTTGCTTAAGCATTAATCTGACATTTACAAAAATGATCATTTTTGCAAAATTCATTTGCCACTTGTCTCAAAACATCCCAAAACCTTCAATTATTAAAGTGAAACCACGGCAGCCATTTAAAAATAAATTCAAAGAGAATTTGTTATCAGAGTATATATATGTCACTGTAAACTACTCTGGGATTCATTTTGTTGCAGGCATTTACAGTAGAACAAAAAAAAAAACAATAGAATCAGTGAAAAACTATGCACAAAGACTGACAAACAGGCAATGTGCAAAAGAAGACAAATTGTGCAAATACATAACTTAGTAGTAGTATTAATAATAATAATAATAATAATAATAATAATAATACTGCCTAGGACTGAAGAGGGTGAGAAATAACAGACATAAAAAATTACACAACAGTCTGATGAAACTTCCAAGGATATTTTTCATCAATGAAAACAGGATTCAGCACTCTATATGACCATATGCAATTCAGATAAGAAGTCCACACCACTGGAGTTAATTGAAAACGCAACCCAGAAAAATGAAGAAATTATCACTATTGAAGAAAGAGTTAACCATGGAAGAGCGTGACACTCCATGGAAGACATCCCCATGATCTGAGCAGACTAGATGTCGACAAGGAAGCATTGAATGCCTGACTTAGAGTTGGTGACCTCTTCCCAGAGAGCATTGGTACCTTGGAGAGCATTTAACTGGCTGAATCACCGTTTGGCATGAGGAGACCACTGCAAAGAGCAAAAGAAGCTGCAGAAGGTTGTAATCTCTGTCACCTCCATCACGGCCACTAGCTTTCCCCAGCATCCAGGACATCTTCAAGCAGTGATGCCTCAAAAAGGTGGTATCCATCATTAAGAACCCCCATCACCCAGAACATACCCTCTTCTCATTGCTACCATCAGGGAGGAGGTACAGGAGCCTGAAGACACACACTTAGCGATTCAGGAACAGCTTCTTCCCCTCTGCCATCCGATTCCTGAATGGACAATGAGCCCCATGACTACCACCTCATTACTGTTTTGCATTAATATATATATATTTTCATATACTTCTTACTGTAATTCACATATTTTATTATTATGTAATATAATTTACTCCTGCCCTTAACGACAAATTTCACGACATTTGCCGGTAATATTAAACTGATTCTGATGAAGGGCAGTCCATTATTGACACTAGGTGTCTGTGCTGATTTTGTTCATTTACAGTCAATCAAAAGAATGTGTAAGTGGACAGTACACTGGATTAATTCCTCCGTTGATAACTATTAGAAACTAATACAGTTTTATATTACTGTAGCAGTATTGATAGTGCTCTAATCTGTTCTGTATTTCATTTAAATACATAATTTTATTCAGTTAAATGGTAGTTTGTCTTTTTTTATACCATTTGGAATGGAAACAACTTCTTCTTCCCTCAGGCCATTAGGCCTCTGAACTCCCCGGTGCATTGCATTCAAAGTGTAACTAGTTAATTTGTTATACCCTACAATATTTAATTTATGCACTTAACTTTGTTTATTTATGCATAATTCATTTGTAGATTTAATTCTTACTTTCCTAAGTTATTGTGTGTTATATATCTATTATGAATACTACTGTGCTTTACACCTTGATCTTAAGAAACATCTTATTGAGGGTGTACATTTACATACTTAAATAACTATAAACTTGATTTGACTTTTAAACTATTTCCATAAAACTTTGGCTAGTTGGGGCATTTGCTTAATTGGGCCAAAATGTACTGATCTTGATGTGTCCCACTGTACATTCTACACTCTAATGTAACAGCGGTAAGTTTTCTTTAGTCTAAACATCCTGCTGGTCTTTCATAGGGAAGACATTGATGGTCCAAACATTGGCCAAGTGCTTGGATGTACCATTTGCAATCTGTGACTGTACGTGCCTCACACAATCCGGCTATGTTGGTGAAGACATTGAATCAGTCATTGCCAAGCTGCTACTGGATGCAAACTTCAATGTTGCAAGAGCTCAGCAAGGTATAATTAATTATTTCTTTCAATTGTCACAGTAAAACAGTCAAATGCAAGGAACAGAAAAATATCAGTGTTTATTTTTCCAACCATGGTGTTGTGAGGCCTCTGTGGGTCGGGATCGACCATGGATGCTGTGTCCTAGCTGTCTGTACAAGCCATGGCAATAAATATAAGACCATCAGACATAGGAGCAGAATTAGGCCATTCAGCCCATCAAGTCTGCTGTGCCATTCCATCATGGCTGATCCTGGATCCCACCCAGCCCCATACACCTGCCCTGTCACTATATCTCTTGATGCCCTGACCAATCAGGAATCTATTAACTTCCACTTTGAATGTACCCACGGTCTTGGCCTCCACCGCAGTCTATGGCAGAGCATTCACAGATTCATCACCCTCTGGCTAAAAATGTTCCTCCTTACCTCTGTTCTAAAAGGTCACCCCTCAATTTTGAGGCTGTGTCTTCTAGTTCTGGACACCCCCTCCAAAGGAAACATATCTAGTCCTTTCAGCATTTGGTAGGTTTCAATGAGATCTCCCCACATTTTTCTAAATTCCAGTGAGTACAGACCCAAAGCTTCCAAACACTCCTCATACATTAACCCCTGCATTCCCAGAATAATCCTTGTGAACCTCCTCTGGAATCTACATAGAAACATAGAACACCTACAGCACAATACAGGCCCTTCAGCCCACAACGCCGTGCCAAACATGTACTGACTTAGAAATTACCCAGGGTAACCCATAACCCTCTATTTTTCTAAGCTCCATGCACCTACCCAGGAGTCTTTTAAAAGACCCTATCGTATCCGCCTCCACCACCGTTGCTGGCAGCCCATTCCATGCACTCACCACTCTCTGAGTAAAAAACTTACCCCTGACATCTCCTCTGTACCTACTTCCAAGCACCTTAAACCTGTGCCCTCTCGTGTTCAGCCCTGGGAAAAAGCCTCTGACTGTCCACACAATCAATGCCTCTCATCATGACAATCTCTCCAATGACAAGACATCCTTTCTGAGATATGGAGTCCAAAACTGTTGACAGTACTCCAAGTGCGGCCTGACTAGTATCTTATAAAGCTCTAGCATTATCTCCTTGTTTTTATATCCTATTCCCCTTGAAATAAATGCCAACATGCATTTGCCTTCTTTACCACAGACTCAACCTGTAAATTAACCTCTGGGAGTCTTGCATGAGGACTCCTAAGTCCCCTTGTACCTTTGATGTTTGAATTTTCCCCACATTTAGATAATAGTCTGCACTATTGTTCTTCTTTTACCAAAATGCATTATCATAGACTTCAGAAGTTTCAAAGGTATATTTAATGTCAGAGAAATGTACACAATTTAAATCCTGAAATTCTTTTTCTTCGCAACCATCCACAAAAACAGAGGAGTTCCCCAAAGAATGAATGACAGTTAAATGTTAGAACCCCGAGGCCCCCCACCTCCCCCTCCCACATGTAAGCAGCAGCAAAGCGACACTGTATTTCCCATCTGTCACTTTTTTACCCATTCTTCGAATTTGTCTAAGTCCTTCTGCAATTGCATTGCTTCCTCAGCACTACCTACACCTCCACCTATCTTTGTATCATCCGCAAACTTTGCCACAAAGCCATCAATTCCACTATCTAAATCATTGACAATGTGAAAAGTAGTGATCCCAATGCTGATCCCTGAGGAACACCACTAGACACTGACAGCCAACCAGAAAAGGTCCCCTTTATTCCCACTCACTGCCTCCTGCCTGTCCGCCGTTCCGCTACCCTTTTCAGTATATTTCCTGTAACACCATAGGATTTTATCTCTTTTAGCAGCCTCATGTGAGGTACCTTATCAAATGCCTTCTGGAAATTTAAGTAAATGACATCGACTGCTTCTCCTTTGTCCACCCTGTTTGTTACTTCCTCGAAGAATCCTAACAGATTTGTCAGGCAAGATTTCCCTTTACAGAAACCATGCTGACTTTGACCCCAGCTATTATCAATACTCTTCAGAGATTGTCTGCCTGGCGTCAATGGTCGCATAACCAGGACTTGTGATATGCACCAGCTGCTCGTACGACCATCCACCACCTGCTCCCGTGGCTTTACATGACGCTGATCGGGGTGGGGTGGGGCTAAGCAAGTGCTACACCTTGCCCAAGGTGACCTGCAGGATAGCGGAGGGAAGGAGCACCTTACACCTCCTCTAGTAGAGACGTATCTGCACTCCACCACCAAAAATAAAGATAAACTTCTTTATTACTCTGATCATTCTTTTTAATTTTTCTTTTATATTTAATTTAAAAATAAGATACAAGAAAGATAACAGTGGAAATTAAATGCCACATCGAACTTTTTTTCCTCTATCTATCTATTTACCTATATATACGTATATACCTGTAAAATATAGTTGTCATATTATGCATAACGTGAGCAGCATGGTAGTGTAGCAGTTTGCAGAACACTTGACAATGCCACAGTTCAGTGATCAGGGTGCAGTTCCCACCACTGTAAAGAGTCCACACGTTCTCCCCATGGCCATCTGGGTATTCTCTAGGTGCTCTCCTCTCCTTCCACCTTCCAAAGGTGTGCAGGTTATGGGCATGCTGTGTTTGCACCAGGAGCCTGGCAAAACTTGTAGGTTGTCCCCAGTACATCCTTGGGCTGTGTTGTTTACTAACACAAATGATTCATTCCACTGTAAGTTTCGATGTTTTCATGTGACAAATCTAATGAAATATAAGACAATTTCCAGTTACATTTATTTTGCTTTACTTCACTTGCTGAAGTACAACAAAGCTTATTTCTACCTACAAAGCAACAGCTCTAAGTAGTTGCAAATGAAATGTGTGCAAAATTTGCCTTGAACAATGATTACACCTCTTCAAAAACAGAGCAGTTAATGCCTATTTGAGTTATATTCATGAAAATATATGTACCATATTAATAGCAACACACACAAAGTGCTAGTGCCACTCAGCAGGTCAGGCAGCATCTATTGAGAAGAATAAACAGACAATATTTTGTGTCGAAACCTTTCATCAGTGTCAGGCCTGCACAGGAAGGCACCTCCCAGTCAACATCTAGGTAACTGAAGTCATCTGCCACTCGTTTCTAATTCATCACACACAGCCTATTTAAACCAGCTCTCATCCACAGTTCTTTGTTCACCCATTGAACAATAAGATATAGGATCAGAATTAGGATATTTGGCCCATTGAGTCTGATCTGCCATTTCATCATGGCTGATCCTATTTTCCTCTCAGTCCCATTCCCCTGCCTTCTCCTTTTATCTCTTTATGCTCTGACCAATCAAGAATCTATCAATCTCTACCTTAAACATATATAAAGACTTGGTCTCCACTCTGCCTGTGGCAAAGAATTCCACAGACTACCGCTCTCTGGCTAAAGAAATTCCTCCTCATCTCCGTTCGAAAAGGACGCCCCTCTATTCTGAGGCTGCGTCTTCTGGTCTTAGACTCTCGCACCACAGGAAACATCCTCTCCACATCCACTCTATCGTCCTTCTGCCTTTTGATAGGTTTCAATAAGGTTGCCCCTCATTCTTCTGAATACTAGTGAATACAGGGGCCCAGAGTCATCAAGCGCTCTTCACGTGACAAGCCATTCAATCCTGGAATCATTTTCGTGAATCTCCTTTGAACCCTCTCCAGTTTCAGCACATCCTTTCTAAATGCACTTTCAGTAACAGACTAAGACAACTGCGCTGTTCCAAGGTGTACTATATGAGGTCATTCTTACCCCCGGCCATCAGTTAACCTATAGCTGGGGAAGTGACCTTGTGTTCTTTGACCTGTAAATCTTGTACATCTTATTTTTAAGGTCACTTATTTTTATTCTTTCTTACTTCTCTTCTAATATTTGTGCATCTGTGCACTTGTTAGGATACTATGACACTGTAATTTCCTTTGGGATCAATGAAACATCTCTCCATTTATTTATAAGGGACCCAGACCTGCTCACAGTACTCACCAGTGCTTTACTAAGCCTCAACATTACATCTTTCCTTTGGTATTCTAGTCCCTCTTGGAATGGATGCTAACATTGCATTTGCCTTCCTCACCACAGACTCAACCTGAAAATTAACCTTTAGGGAATCCTGCACAAGGTCTCCGAAGTCCCTTTGCACCTCAGATTTTTGTGTTTTCTTTCCATTTAGAAAATAGTCAACCCTGTCATTTCTTCTACCGACCAGCCTCAACCAGTTGCTCCTAGCCTTCAGTTACCTTGTTTCCTTGTTGTGTTAATTTTTTGTTCCCTCTTGTTTTGTGACGCCCCGAAGCTTGTTACTTGGAGGTTTATTATTACAGTGATCACTCACTGCTGAATCGTCTTTGCTGCTTTGCATACGGGCGAAGCCTCCTCTACATTTCCCGACAATCAGCACCAGAAAGGAAAGGAGAAGAAGCCAGAATAAGAAAGTGGCGAGAAGGGGTGGAGTATAAGCGGGCAGGTGATAGGTGAAGCCAGGTGAAGGGGAAGGTGGGCATGTAGGGGAGGAGGGAGGTTCTCTGAAGAAGCTTGGAGGTGATCCGTGGACGATGTGAAGAGCTGAAAAAGAATGAATATAATAAGAGAGGAGAATGGTCCATGGAAGAAAGGGAAGGAGGAGGGGGAACCAAAGGGAGGTGATGGGAAGATGAGACAATGAGAAGGGGTGAAAAGGGGTCAGAACAAGTAATGGAAAAAAGAGAGAAGGGGGGACTGTTGAAATAACTCGGTAGACTGTCATGTCACCGGAGATATGGGCCATGGTTCAACTTTGTCTCTTTTTTGATGTGGCATTGGGTGATACAGGAAAGATTAAATTGAAACATTCAAAATTGTGACAGGATTTGGTGATGTTTCCTCTGACTGGATTGTCTAGAAATGGGGACGAGAGTCTAAAAATAATGTGTTGTCTATTCACAGTGGGTCACCGGTGTTTCGAATACTTATTTATCCATTTTAATTGATTAGGAATTGTCTTCCTTGATGAAATGGACAAGATTGGAGCAATTCCGGGAGGTCACCGGTTACGCGATGTGGCGGGAGAAGGTGTGCAACAAGTAAGTGCGATTGTTTAATGTCACGTAAGTACAGCTCACGTCAAACACGAGGTGAAGGCTATTGAAGCTCATTTCAAGCTGCTTGTTTCTCGACATCTTTACAGCCTAGCCTTGCTTTACGGACGTACAATCAATCTAGGTATGTACATAAGCTGGCTCGTATTTATATTTATTGTTTTGTTATTACTGTGGGTGGTGATTCTGTGGAATTCATTGCCAGAGATGGCTGTGGAGGTCAAGTCACTGAGTATATTTGAAGTGGCGGTTGATAGATTCTTGATTAGTCAGAGATTAAAATTTATGGGAAGAAGGTAAGGGAATGGTGTTGGGAGGGATAATAAATTGTGGATGACCGATTCCAGGCTGGTGCCGCTGACTGAGACTTCGTGGAGAAGGAACATCAGGATTTTGTTGTGGATGGGAGGTCTCTGTACTCGAGCAATCGATCGCTCTCTCTCTCTCTTTCTCTCGACGGTGGGGAGGGCTTCTGCCAATTCTTGAGTCAGAGAATCTCAGAATAAAATGTGACATGTAACATAACAGCAACTGTTAGTTTCCCCTTTCGCTGTGAAATGGGTGACATCTTTTTGTCCCTTGTTAGAGAGAGAGAGAGCCTGTGGCATGACAAACAGATTTTGTTGACTGCAGATCATGGTTCCTCTTTGGGGGCTTTGCTGTGGCTTGGTGGGTGGTGGGCACTGATACTTTTTGCTGAAATGGGTAGGGGGAGGGGGGAGGTTGGTGCTTGCTGCTGCTTGCACTGGGAGAGGGGGAGAGGGGGCTTTGGGATTCTAACATTTTTCTGTCATTCATTCTTTTGGGGTTCTTCTGTTTTTCATGGATGTTTGCAAGGACTAAATATTTTGGGTTGTAGACTGTATACATTCTCTTATAATAAAAAGAACCATTGAAATCAGCCATGATGGAATGTCAGAACAGACTTGATGGGCTGAATGGCCCAGTTCTCCTCCTATGTCTTATGGTCTAATTGTGTTCTCTATGTTTCGTGGGTTTTTTTTGGTGGTGCTTCGGTTCCAGAGTAACAATTATTTTGTTCTCCTTTACACTTCTGTACAGGAAATAACTAAGCAAATCTTGAATCTTCAATCTACACCATGGTAGTGTAGCGGTTAGCACAATGCTTTACAGCACCAGAAATTGGGTTTCAACTGCCACCGCTGTCTCCCACATTTCAAATTCCTAACTTCATTGGGTTTAGTTTACTGATGTACAGATTGAATTAAGATCATAAGACATGGGAGCAGAATTAGGCCATTTGGCCCATCGAGTCTGTTCTGCCATCCATCATGGCTGATTTATTATCCCCCTCAACCCCATTCTCCTGTCTTCTCTCCCTAACCTTTGACATCCTGACTAATCAAGAACATATCAACCTCAGCTTTAAGTATACCCAATGTCTTGGCCTCCACAGCTGTCTGTGGCAATAAATTCCACAAATTCACCACCCTCTGGCTAAAGAAATTCCCTCTTCATCTACGTGGAGGCTTTGTAATTATAAATATTTTCATAGATGTCCTCCCCACCTCTCCTTTCCAGATGAACCAATCCCTGCAGCTCCATTTTCCATATAGCTGAAGTGTATCCTCCCTGGCTAAAGTCATTCCTGCTCCTCTCTGTTCTAAAGGAATGTTCTTCTATTCTGAGGAGGTTCCAACCGTGCTCTCCATGTTCACTCTATCTTGGACTTCTGGTGTACACTCCGAAATGCGTATAGAGCTAGGTTGCAATTGTTTGAAGTGGAGACATGTGATAATGGAAATGTTCCAGGACATGGTCTAGAAACAGTGGTGAACACAGGAAAGCCCTCCCCACCACTGACTACAGAACAACTACAAGGAGCGCTGCCACCAGAAAGCAGCATCCATCATCAAGGAGCCCCACCATCCTGGCCATGCTCTCTTCTTGTTGCTGCCATCAGGAAGGAGGTACCGGAGTCTCAGGTCTCACACCACCAGGTTCAGGAACATTTATTGCCCTTCAGTCATTGAGCTCCTGAACCCGTGTGGATAACTTCACTTACCACAACACTGAACTGATTCCACAACCCATAGAAACAACAGGAATTCTGCAGATGCTGGAAATTCAAGCAACACACATCAGAGTTGCTGGTGAACGCAGCAGCCCAGGCAGCATCTCTAGGAAGAGGTACACAACCCATGGACTTACTTTCAAGGGCATTACAACTCATGTTCTCAGTATTATTTCTGTATTTATTTTATTTGCTCAGTTTGTCTTCTTTTGCACATTGATTGTTTGATAATCTTTGTAGATTTTCATTGGTTCTATTGTATTTCTTTGTTCTACTGGAAATGCTCGCAAAATAAGCAAATCTCAAGGTAGTATTTGGTGGTATATATGGTTATGTTTTGAAAGTTCAAATCATTAAACTAATTCAAAGGAAGACCCAGGAGTCCGAAATGTGAATCTATCTTCATATTTATTTGAAGCGAAGCGTGCACGTGTCACGTGGTAGTGTGATGATGCATGCAATTCACATGTTTTTACATATAACCCATAGTGAATTATATAAACATAAACAATGTCAAATTAAACAATATATTTACAAGATTACTCAAGTATTAAATCCACTACATATGTGTACTTTGATAATAAACTTACTTTGCACTTTGTGTTTTTAGGGCTTGTTGAAGCTGATAGAGGGAACAATTGTGAATGTTCCAGAACGCAGTCCACGGAAATACCGTAGTGACACCATTCCAGTGGACACCACCAACATTCTGTTCGTGGGTTCAGGAGCTTTTAATGGATTGGATAGAATCATCAGCAGGAGGAAACACGAAAACGTGAGTTCTGAACCAATGTTGTTTTCAATGTCCATGATCATTTGATTTTCTCAGTAGTCCTGGAATAACTGAGATAGGGCAGTTTCAGGTTGCTGGGTGTCAATATCTCTAAGGATCTAACCTGGACCCAGCATATTAATGAAGGCACGATTGCAGCTATATTTCATTAGGAGTGTTAGGATTTTGTACGACTACTAAAACACTGGCAATTTTCTACAGATGTACGGTGGAGAGCATTCTAACTGCCTGTGTCATTGTCTGGTACGGTGAGCGGTGGGGTTGGGGGGGGGATGTGGAGGGGGCACTACCGCACAGAATCAAAATAAGCTTTTTTTTGAATTGAATTGACTTTATTCCTTACATCCTTCACATACATGAGGAGTAAAAATCTTTACATTACATCTCCATCTAAATTTATAGTAATTTTTGATAAATAGTATGTACAACATGACAGTCAATGTAGCATAGAAATAGAATTGTATCAGCATGAATTAATCAGTCTGATGGCCTGGTGGAAGAAGCTGTCCTGGAGCCTGTTGGTCCTGACTTTTATGCTGCGGTACCGTTTCCTGGATGGTAGCTGCTGGAGCAGTTTGTGGTTGGGGTGACTCGGGTCCCCAATGATCCTTCAGGCCCTTTTTACGCACCTGTCTCTATAAATGTCCTGAATAGCAGGAAGTTTGCATCTACAGATGCGTTGGGCTGTCCGCACCACTCTCTGCAGAGTCCTGCGATTGAGGGAAGTACAGTTCCCATACCAGACAGTGATGCAGCCAGTCAGGATGCTCTCAATAGAATTGTATTCCATTGCAGAGAATTGTAAAATTAGTCATCTCTACCATGGGCACTAGCTCCACTTCAAGGAATGCTTTCTTTTTGCACTGCATATTTAATTTAACAATTTTATATATATCTATTTACGCTAATTCAGTTTTTTCTCAACCATGTGTTGCAATGTGCTGTTGCAGCATACCAACAAATTTCATGACATATGCCAGTGATATTAAACCTGATTCTGCAGGGTTTAATGACTTACAACAAAATGTTCCTCAATTCAACACAGTTCTGACTCTTTCTCAGTAGCACTCACAACTACGGTGATGAAGTGCTTTGAGAAGTTGGTTATGGCCAGAATTAACTCCTGCTTCCGCAAGGATCTGGACCCACTGCAATTTGCCTATCGCAGCAATAGGTCTACAGCAGACACAATCTCAAGGGCTCTTCACACGGCCTTAGATCACCTGGACAATATAAACACCTATGTCAGGATGCTGTCCGTTGACTATAGTTCCACAGTCCTGATCAATAAGCTATGAAACCTGGGCCCCTGTACTTCCCTCTGTAATTGGATCCTCGACTTCCTAACAGAAGACCACAATCTGTGCGGATTGGTGATAATATCTCCTCCTCTCTGACGATCAACACTGACGCACCTCAGGGGTGTGTGCTTAGCCCACTGCTCTACTCTCTTTATACCCATGACTGTGTGGCTAGGCACAGCTCAAGCGCCATCTATAAATTTGCTGATGATACAACCATTGTTGGTAGAATCTCAGGTGGAGATGATACAGGCGGGAGGAGAAGATGGCAGTGTGACGCAGTGCGCGCAGCTCTCTGGTGAATTCTGATTTGATGGAGACAGACATGAGAAGGCACAGACGACCATCTGGAGAAATTTCTGAAATGCCCAGTTCGCTGCCGCTGCTACTGTGCGATCGAGAATCTCCGGAGGGAAGGCCTCAAAATCCCCGGCTTTGCCTGCTGCTGGCGACTGAGGCTGGGGTCAAAGCGTTCGGCAGAGATGGTGCTCGGTACTCGGTGTCGGAGGGCTGAACGGAGCTCAAAGTTTTCGGACAACTCAGAGTCGGACTGTGGTCGGGCATGGCAAGGAGAATTTTCTTCCTTCTCCCGTCTGCGTGAGATGTGGGACTTTTGAGAGACTTTGAATTTTTTTACTGTGCTCATGGCCTGTTCTTCATCAAATTATGGTATTGTTGCACTGTTGTAACTATGTTATAATTATGTGTTTTTTGTTAGTTTTTCAGTCTTGGTCTGTCCTGTGTTTCTGTGATAGCACACTGGAGGAATATTGTATCATTTCTTAATGCATGCATTACTAAATGACAATAAAAGAGGACTGCGTATCCTCATAATCTAATCTAATCTAATCTACAAGAGTGAGATGTACAGCTAGTTGAGTGGTGTCACAGCAACAACCTTCTATTCAACGTCAGAAAGATCAAAGACCTGATTGTGAATTTCAGAAGGGGTAAGATGAGGGAACATGAACCAATTATCATAGAGGGATCAGAAGTGGAGAGAGTGAGCGATTTCAAGTTCCTGGGTGTCAAAATCTCTGAGGATCTATCCTGGTACCAAAATATTGATGTGGTGTCCACATTAGGGACTCATATCACTCAGGACATGCCCTCTTCTCACTGTTACCATCAGGTAGGAGGTACAGAAGCCTGAAGGCACACACTCAGCGATTCAGGAACAGCTTCTTCCCTTCCGCCATCCGATTCCTAAATGGACATTGAACCCTTGAACACTACCTCACTTTTTATTATTTCTGTTTTTGCACTATTTTTGATTTTACTATTTAATACACATATCTATACCTACTGTAATTGATTTACTTATTTATTTTCTCTATATTATCAGGTATTACATTGTACTGCTGCTGATAATAATTTTCATGACATATGCCAATGATATTGAACCTGATTCCGATTCTGATTTTCACACCATCAAGTTAATTAGTGTCCTTGAATCACTTTTGTTTGGATGTAACTTGAATTATTAAAGATTTTGTCACGGGGACCACTCTAGTTATCTTTGACAATTCAAGAAAGATGTATCCAAAAAGGGATTGCTTCAAGAGAACTAAACATGTTTTTGAGACATTTTTAGAAATGATGATCATATGATCTTTTAAGGAGTTCCCAGTACCGGCACATCCTGGTACTCCTTTTCTGCAAGTGAATCCAATGTTAAAAAAAAGAAAAAAGGCGGCCCCCATCACCTGGGACATGCCCTCTTCTCATTTCCACCTGAAAACACACAATCAGTGTTTCAGGACCAGCTTCGTCTCCTCTGCCATCTGATTTCTGAATGGACAAAGAGTGCATGAACTCTCCCTCACTATTATTTCCTGCTCTTTTTGCACTATTTATTTAATTTATTTTTTTAATTTCTTATTGGCATTTATTATTATGTATTGCAATGTACTGCTGCCATAAAAGAACAAATTTCATGACACATGCTACTGATATTAAACCTGATTCCGATTCTAGATTTAATATTAATTTTTCACATATTGATCCCCCAGGACCAATAAAGTATGACCATGACTATGACTAATTTCAACTGCAAAGGAACCTGTGTTTTATGTATTGGTATTGGATTACTTTATACTTTATTGTCACCAAACAATTGGTACTAGAACGTAAATCATCACAGCGATATTTGATTCTGCGCTTCCCACTCCCTGGATTACAAATATTAAATATTAAAAATTAGTAAATATTAAAAATTTAAATTATAATTCATAAATGGAAAATAGAAAAATGGAAATTAAGGTAGTGCAAAAAACCGAGAGGCAGATCCCGGTATTTGGAGGGTACGGCCCAGATCTGGGTCAGGATCTGTTCAGCTGTCTTATCACAGTTGGAAAGAAGCTGTTCCCAAATCTGGCCGTACAAGTCTTCAAGCTCCTGAGCCTTCTCCTGGAGGGAAGAGGGACGAAAAATTTGTTGGCTGGATGGGTTGTGTCCTTGATTATCCTGGCAGCACTGCTCCGACAGCGTGCGGTGTAAAGCGAGTCCAAGGACAGAAGATTGGTTTGTGTGATGTGCTGGGCTGTGTTCACAATCTTCTGCAGCTTCTTCCGGTCTTGGACAGGACAACTTCCATACCAGGTTGTGATACACCCTAGAAGAATGCTTTCTACGGTTATTATTATTATTACAATTATTATTGTCACATGTATTGATATACAGTGTATAGTCTTTATACAGATCAAACCATTACACAATGCATTGAGGTAGTGCCATGTAAAACAATAACAGTAGAGAATAAAATGCAAAAGCTACTGAGAACGTGCAATGCAGGTAAACAGTAAAGTTCAGGATCATAATAGGGTAGAGTATGAGGTCAAGAATCCATCTTATTGTACAAAATGTTTGCTCAAGTGTCTGGTAACAGCGGTATCAGCTGTCCTCGACCCTGGTGCCATGAGCTTACAAGTTTTTATATCTCCTGCCTGATGGGAAAGGGTGTGGGGAGGGGGGTGAGAAGAGAGATTGTCCGGGGTGGGTGGGGTGTTTGATTCTGCTGTTATGATTATGGAGTTCACATGTTTGACGAATGGATTGAAATATATTGCAAACAGAAATTTAAAACAGTTCAGAGTATCCAGTGCAGTTTAAATTAATGATTACCACCAATAAAAGGTTTTTTTTCCTAGCTTCCAGTTCAAGTTCAAGCTTATTGTCATGTGACTGTACACGTATACAACCATATGGAACAACGTTCGTCCTGATCACGGTGCACCCTCTCAACATCTATCACACACAGTACATAAACCAAGATATTATCTTCTGCTGAATGGGAGATGGCAGACTGTCTGGGTGGGTGGGGTTTTTGATGATGCTGTCTGCTTTACTGAAGCAGCAAGAAGGAGAGACGGAGTCCGTAGAGGGGGGGCTGATCTCCATGAGGTGTGGAGCTGTGTTCACAGCTCTCTACAGTTTCTTGCAGTTATGTGCATAGCAAAGCTCATTAAAAATTGCAGGTAGTGCATGCTAATTGCTGCATTTTTGTCATTCAGTACCTCGGATTTGACGCGGCACTTGGCTGTCGTGCTGCGGCAGCAGCTGGCCTGGCTAATTCCTCTGGAGTGAACGCCCATGAAGACTTCCCGGAGAGAGATAAGTTACTCCGTCAGGTGGAGCCCAGGGACCTAATGGAATACAGAATGATTCCTGAATTTGTAGGAAGATTTCCTGTCATTGTCACACTGCACAGTTTAACTGAGGACATGTTAGTTCAGATTTTGACAGAACCACGGAATGCAATAATGACACAGTACAAGATGCTGCTCAGCATGGATCAGGTACAGAAAAGAGAGAAGCAGAGTTTTGGGCTCGTATAACTGGGATTATATTAAAAAGGAGAAAATTATCAATTTGTAGTCTAAATAGTGGTGGTGATTTAAAGAAACAGCACTTTACAATTATTACACCAAGGTAGGCAAGGTGTAACCAAACTTCACTGCTTGCTCACGGAAAAGGGAATTGAATGAAATGGCGTTATCTCATCAAATCCCCATCAGCTGCTACTAATGTAACTCAGTTTATATTAATTTTCCTGGCATCTGACAACAGCTAGGCCTCCACACCCCTCCTATTCAAACTACTCTTAAATGTTACAATTCAACCCACATCCATCACATCTGCTGGCAGCTTGTCCCACACTTGCACCAACCCCTGAGTGAAGAAGTTCCACCTCAGGTTCCCCTTAAATATTTCGTCTTTCACCCTTAACCTATGACCCCTAGTTCTGGTTTCATTCGATCTCAGAGGAAAAGGCCTGCTTGCACTTACTCTCTCTATAACCAATTTCTATCGAATTGTCCCTCATTCTCTTACACTCTAGGGAATGAAGTCCTGAATAAAAGAGATTCTCAGATGCTGGAAATCTGGAGCAACACACGCAAAGTGCTGGAGGAGCTCATCAGGAAGGGGGAAGATGCCAGGATAAAAAGATGTGGGAGGGAGGTAGGGAAGACAAGCTAGAAAAGTGGTTCCCTACTGGGGTTCCACAGACCGCCTCAGTTAACGGTGGGGGTCCAAGAGTAAAAAATGAATGCTAGAAGGTGATAGATGAAGCCAGATGGGTGGGAAAGGTAAAATCCTAAGCTATTCAACATCTCCCTACAACTCAGGCCCTCAAGTCCCAGTAACATTCTGACACAAATTCATGTGACTCAGATTACATTAATTTTATTGTCTGCTTTTTAAAAGTAGGGTCGATGTATAATTTTACTTATGACAGGTATAAACTAATAATTTATTCTGATCAAAGTTGCTGCTTTATATCTCATGTGCCAAGGTTTGTTTTAAGAGCAGTATTGATGGCAAAGCCTCTGCTAGCAGTGTAACAAAGCTGTATTTTATAAACACTACATTTCTGTCACTAACAGTCATATATTCAGGAGGACAAACCTCAGAGTTGTGTTCTGTATACATATTTTGTTAATTAAATGTTATTTGAATCTTTAAATTCAATATATGACAATAAGAGACATCATTGGCCACCTTGCTATGGTTTCCATGGTAATGGAAACCTTACTTGATCTGGAAGCACCAGTTTTATTTGGAGTTACAGCACAGAAACAGGCCCATCTGGCCCAGCGAGGCCATGCAGCCTAACTACACCCGTGTGACCAATACCTGAATGTGGGAGGAAACTGGAGTAGCTGGAGGTAACCCACGTGTTCATAGGGAGAATGTAGGAATTCCTTATGAATAGCGGCAGGAATTGAACCCATGTATCTGGCAATGTAATAGCGTTACTCTAACTGCTACACTGAGGTGCTGCTCTCTTTTAGGAGCAGCATCTTTCCTCCACCATCGGATTTCTGAACGGTCCATGAACCCATGAACATTACCTCATTATTCCTTTTTTTGCACTATTTATTGACTTATATTTTTGTTACATAGTAATTTTTTGCCTTTGCACAGTACTGCCTCCACTAAACAACAAACTTCATTGACATACATCAGTGATAATAAACCTGATTCTGTTCCTAATGTAAAGATAAGTAGACTAGATATATATGAACTGTCACGACATTGTGTCCCCATTAGCACAGAAGATACATAGCAACCCAGCGGATTCCATAAGACCATAAGACCTGGAAGCAGAATTAGACCATTCAGCCCATCGATTCTGCTCCACCATTCCATCATGGCTGATTCATTATTCTCCTCAACTCCATTCTCTTGCCTTCTCCCCGTAACCTTTGACACCTTTGTTAATCAATAACCTCTGCTTTAAATTCAGTATCTCTTGTTGATATTGAGGCTGCTGTGAACCATGTTCAGCCAATAGAAAATATCCTGTCCAAATACACAAAACAATATGTAAGGAAAAGAGTAAACAGTTGACGTTTTGGGCTGAGATCCTTCATTAGGACTGATGAAGGGTCTCGGCCTGAAATGTAGACTGCTTACTCTTTTCTATAGATACCGCCCGATCTGCTGAGTTCCTCCAGCAGTTTGTGTGTGTTGCTCTGGGTTTTCTGCAACTGCAGATTTTTTTTCATGTTTGTGAAGCGATATATGTAGAAAATTAAAATATATATTAAAGTGCTACAGTTATGTTCAAGATTCAAGGTTGTCTAATGTCATGTCCAGTACACAAATGTAAAGGAGATTAAAGTAATTGTTACTCTGGATACAATGTAATGCAAAAAAAAGATAAAGAACACAATAAATATAAACACATAAGATAGCTTGATTGTATGTCCATAAAGTGACTCTAGGTACAGGAGTGTCAGTACATTAGGTGACTCTGACAGGAAATGATAAAGTAGTGGTGATTGGGGGTGTGAAGGGGTGGGTTAGTGGGTGGAGATGTTGATCAGCCTTACTGCTTGGGGAAAGTAACTGTTTTTGAGTCTGGTGGTCCTGGTGTGGATGCTACGTAGCCTCCTCCCTGATGGGAGTGGGACAAACAGTCATGAGCAGGGTGTGTGGGATCCTTCAAACATTTTTACATCTTTAAAATCGTTTTTGCGTTTAAATGAGAATTCCTTGGTGATATGGGATATCTCATAAATGTCACTCTGAACTTTCCAGTGTCATGTCTCCATTTCCGAGGAAGCCTTGCGCGCCATCGCAAGTAAAGCAATTGAGCGTGAGACAGGAGCGCGAGGACTGAGATCAATCGTGGTATGTTCAGTGTCAACAACTGTATCGTAAGAACTGAATGCTGCAGACGCATTTTGGAAATCAAATCAAATGTATTTTACGACTAAAACCAAAACTAATTGTTGTTGTGTAAGGTAGGACAAACATAACAAAGGCTCAGCTTCCAAGTGAATTATCACTGAATTGTAATATTTTTGAGCAATGTACACAGTGCATTACGATAATATTTGTGCCTATTTTGTGATTGCTGCTTATTTATTTATCTATAGATACAGCACAGTAAAAGGCCCTTACGCCAAACAAATACTTGTCACCCAATCACACCCATGTGACCAATTAACCTACAAACTCGTACATCTTTAGAATGTGGGAGGTAACCAGAGCACCCAGAGAAAACCCTGAATTAGGCCACTCAGCCCATCTAATCTGCTCCACAATTCCATCATGGCTGATTTATTATCCCTTTCAACCCCATTCTCCTGCATTCTCAAGTATACTCAGTGACTCAGTGACAGTCCTCTATGGCAATGATTCATCATCCTCTGGCTAAAGAAATCCATCCTCCCCCTGCACAAGGACTTCCAGGTCCTTCTCCTGCCATTTCCAGTGTGATCCAGGAAATCTTCACGTACCATTTCTACTCAGAGGGCAGAAATGCACCTTCCACAGCACTACTTCACTACATATCTGCTTCACTGTTAATATCGTTAGTGAGATGAGAGATTTTATTGTGGTAAAATCCAGTAATACAACACTCAGTGGTCACTTTATTTAGTGTCTCCTGTGCCTCATAAACTCACCACTCAGTTTATGCTCATGGTCTTCAGCTGCTGTCAGCCCATCCACTTCAAGTTTCGATGTGTTGTGCATCAGGGATGCTCTTTTGCACACCACTGTTGTAATGTGTGGTTATTTGAGTTCCTGTCACCTTCCCATCAGCTTGAACCAGTCTGGCCATTCTCCTCTGAACTCTCTCATTAACAAGGCACTTTTACCCACAGAACTGCTGCTCACTAGATGTTTTCTGTCTTTTGCGCTCTTCTCTGGAAACTCCGGAGACTGTTGTGTGTGAAAATCCCAGGAGATCAGCAATTCTGAGATACTCAAAGCAACCTATCAGGCACCAACAATCATTCCATGGTCAAAGTCACTTAGATCACATTTTTCTCCATTCTGATGTTTGGTCTGAACAACAACTGAACCGCTTGACCATGTCTGCATGCTTTTAAGAATTGAGTTGCTGCCACATGATTGGCTGATTAGGTATTTGCATTAATGAGCAGGTGTACAGGTGTATCCAAAAAAGTGGCCACTGAGTGTAGATGTGGGCAAAGAACAGGAATAAACAGCCCATGATCCAAAGCATGTTTTGTTTTAACTTTCATATTCTTAGATGATGTAAATCATATTCTTCTTCTTTCGTACTTACTTACGTACTTGGGCCCTTAGCCCGGCCATCGATGACCTCGTGATTCCACGGTCCTCTGAAGGCGATGGTTGAAGTTCATCAACACGTCTGCCATCCACTGCATCCACTGTACAGGGGATTGACCTGTACAGCTTCACCAGATCTCTCTTGGCAGCCTTACACCTTTCTGCCTCTCACAAAGGGGACATTGGGTTGGGCTTTGAGCAACTTCATGTGCCACAAAATGGAAAAGGAAATATTTGAATATAACACTTGGAATAGCTTGTCTGGAGATTAGATTGCATACATTTTTGCTGTGCTGAATGCTTTGCCCAAATACTAAATTGATTGTCATGTAAAAAAAAACCACAAAATTGGGACATATTTTCTTTGTTCTGTATGATCGTTATCATGAGTCAGACAACAGAAATACTCAGCAGCATCTTGTGTGAAGAGAAACAGGTTTAATATTTCAGATATTGGACACCATGGCAGCATAACAGTTATCGTGATGTTATTGCTGGTAGAGTTTAGAGTTCAATCCCAGCATCCTCTGTAAGGAGCCTGTACACCCTCTCCGTGGAATACATGGGCTTTCTCTGGGTGCTCTGGTGTCCTCCCATGGTCCAAAGACATGCTCATTAGTAGGTTACATAGAACATAGAATAGTACAGTGCAGGAGGCCATTCAGCCCATAATGTTGTGCTGAACCAGCTAATAAGCAAATCAAAAAACATCCAAACACTAATCCCTCCTACCTACACCATGTCCATTTCCTGCCATCCTTCTCAGATCTATGTGCCTATCGAAAAGTAACTTAAAAGCCTCTAATATATTTGCCTCTACCGCCATACCAGGTAGTGCATTCAGGCATCCACCACTCTCTGAGTAAAAAATTTACCCCTCACATCTCGCTTGAACCTAACCCCTCTCACCTTCAATGCATGCCCTCTGGTGTTAGACATTTCAACCCTGGTAAACAGATACACACTGTCCACTCTATCGATACCTCTCATAATCTTATTGTTCCATGGTTGTCGTTGATGAAGACCTTGACACCATTATGATGATGATGGTGTCGAGACTAGCGTATGATTTGGATTTAAGTGAGAGAGAGTTGCGCAGCGTCAGCCTCACTCTCTCTTCCCAATTCTCATCAGATGGCTGGAGATGGGACTAGGCGCAGTGGATGACCAGGACGTCTTCTGTGTCTAGTTGTGCTCTACACGTTCCACAATGCTTGCAGAGACCGCCTTCTTGACTGTTGGACCTTCCATTGGTCTCGTCCGCTCAATCCGCCGGAGTCTGTCTTCACATGCTGAGATAGATAACTCCCTGTCTCACCGAGGGTTTGAGACCCATCATCTACCTTTATCAGATCTCCCCTCAGCCTCCCCAGTGCTCCAGAGAAAACAGTCCAAGTTTATCCAGCCTTTAATTAATTGGCCATTGTAAGTTGTACTATGATTGAGACCCTCTGTAAGTCGGGTTCGAGCATGGATGTTGCATCCCAGCAGTCTATGTGATAAGCATACCAGGCCAGCACGATATGGAGAACAAGATGCTGCCCATGCTGTAGGCTTCCCCTCTTCCTGCATCTGATGAACCCAAAGGAACGACAGAGACCGATACAGTTTGGCACCAGCAGTGTCGCAGGAATTGCCAGTCAACTTCGGACTGCCCTAGGGACTCCAGCTTTGGATTTTTCCTCAGGGTTTACTCCCGAAGCCTTCCTCATGAGTGGATATAGCCACAAGGCTGTGGAGGTTTGAAATCAGAATTTGCCTTCTCCTAGATGAGCTGCCAGTCATAGCTGACAAGCCCCATCTGCCCAAAGTGATTGGTTTTAAGGTGCCAGTAATCTGTCCTTGCCACTTCTCCTGTCAGTAGAAACCATTCCGTCAGGCTTAGTAACTAAGCCACATGTCAAGGCCAGGAGCTGGACTTGGTTGTCAGAGGCCATTTGAGATTGGGAGCATTTAATAGATAATGGGAACTTTTCTCCACTACCACTCCCAGCCATAACAACCTGAAGGAACCATCTCGTGATCAGGTTAGGGTCTAAATCGGAGTTTGTCTGGGGTTGCTGGGTGGTGCAGTTCAAAGAGCTGGAATGGACTATTCCACGCTGTATCTCTAAATAAAATCTTTACACAGAATGCCCTTTGATTATGTTTGAGATTTTTAACATCAGTAATTTGTGGAATTTGGTTAATGTGGTTTCTAAGTCCTGTATCAATGTGGTGTCTCAAGGCTCTGATAGAGAGGAGGGAAACGGGTAAATTGCAGCAAATGGTTTTGGGAAGAGATTGAAGTGGGCATCAGGGCAACAGAACATGGGTCTTCATTGGTTGTCTCCCCCACCCCCACCAGAACACAGATTGGGCCAGTTGTGCTGTATTGCAAACCGAGCCACTGCAGGTCATGTCAATATCAAAACATCTACAAACTGAAGATATTGGACTACTTGAAAGTGCCGGGGGAGAGTGGGGTTTGAGATCATAAAACGTACAGTAGGAACAGAATAAGGGCATTCAGCCCATCGAGTCTGCTCTGACATTCCATCATTATTCATTTACTATTGTTCTCAACCCCATTCTCCTGTCTTCTTCCCATAACCTTTGACACCTTGACCAATCAAGAATCTATCAACAGAATATGAAAACAATATTGTGGAGATGTTAAATTCTGTATTTTTCACCACTTTCAATGAGGCGTAATCCTTATATGGAACATACGTGTCCTAGCATGCAAATTCAGCTCTGGCGGACTTGGTGTATGAGATCAACAGTTAGATCCAATGGCCAGGAAGGCGGTTCTGCAATGTTTCATGAAGAATGAAGGGCACAACAAGGCACAGAAGATGTCATGTTCATCAAATGCAACCACAGAAGACCTTAATTGTGATGACTTGTACTACCGGACCCAGACTTCTGAGGTTGAGAGAATGGAACTTCCCCAGTGCAACTGCTTTTCCACTGTAAAAACTCTCCCACGCAGTTCATCACAGCCAGGGCCCACAGCCCTTGATGATCCTGGATTTCAGTCTCTGAGGCCAGTGTGCGTGCAGCCTTCAGGAGGGTAAACCAACAAAAAAAGCATCCAGCTGGACAGGGTATCTGGCCAAGTTGTAAGGACCCGTGCTAATCAGCTGGCTGGAGTGTTCACTGAGATCTTTAACTTCTTGCTTTGGCAGTCTGAGGTACCCACCCATTTCAAGCAGGCTTTAATTATACCGGTGCCTAATAATAACCTGGTAACCTACCTCAATGACTGTTGTCCAGTAGCACTTAATCCACAGTGTTGAAGAGTTTTGAAAGGCTGATGTTGAAACATGTACACTGCTGCCTAGAAGTAACTTGGATCCACACCAATTTGCCTACCGGAGCAACAGGTCCACAGCAGATGCCATCTCACTAGCTCTTCACTCAACCCTGGAACATCCAGAGGGCAAAGATACATATACCAGGATGCACTTTATCAACTACAGCTCAGCTTTCAATACTATCATTCCCTCAAAACTTATCAATTAGCTTCAAGACCTTGACCTCAATACCTCCTTGTGCAATTGGATCCTCAAATTCCTCACTTGCAGAGCCCAGTCAGTTTGGATTGGCAACAACATTTCCTCCACAGTCTCCATCAGCACAGGTGCACCACAAGGCTGTGTGCTTAGCCCCCTGCTCTACTCACTTTACACTAATGACTGTGTGGCTAAGCACAGCTCCAACGCCATATTCAAGTTTGCTGATAACACCACTGCTGTAGGCAGAATCAAAGGTGGTGATGAGTCAGTATGCAGGAAGGAGATTGAACATCTGGCTGAATGGTGCCAAAATGAGAACTGTTTACTCAATGTCAACAAGATTCAGGCTGATGACTTCAGGAGGAAGAAACCAGAGGTCAATGAGCCAGTCCTCATCAGAGGATCAGAGGTGGAGAGGGTCAGCGACTTTAAATTCCTGTGTTATTATTTCAAAGGACCTGTCCTGGGTCCAACACATATGCAATTACGAAGAAAACATGGCAGCACCTCTACTTCCTTAAGATTTTGTGAAGATTCGCCATGACATCTAAAACTTTGATGAATTTCTATAGGTGGATAGTGGAGAATATATTGATTGGCTGCATCATAACCTGGTATGGAAACATCAATACCCTTGAACAGAAAATCCTACAAAAGGAGTGGATACAGCCCAGCCCATCATGGGTTAAAAACCTCCCCACCACTGAGTACATCTACATGGAGTGTTGTTGCAGGAAAGCAGCATCCATCACCAGGGAACCCCACCAGCCAGAACATGCACATTTTTTGCTGCTGCCATCGGGAAGTAGGTACAGGAGCTTCAAAACGCACACCACCAGGTTTAGAAGTAATTATTACCCTTCAACCATCTGGCTCTGAACTAAAGGAGATGACTTCACTCATTGAAATGTTTCCATGACCTATGGACTCACTTTCAAGGATTCTTCATCTCATTTTCTTGATATTTATTGCTTATTTATTTACTATGATTATTTCTTTCTTTTTGTATTTGCAGTTTGTGTTTTTTGCACACTGGTTAAAAGCACAAGTTGGTGTGGTTTTTCATTGTTTCTATTATGGTTATTATTCTATTATGGATTTATTGAGTATTCCCACAATAAAATGATGACATGGTGACATATATTTACTCTGATAATAAATTTACATTGAACGTTTGAACTTTGATTGGAGGAAAGTATCAGGGGATTTCAGCAGTAAGTATTTTACAGAGAGTGGTGGTGTGTGGAACAAGCTTCCAGGGGTGGTAGTAGAGGTAGATTCATTAAGAAACTCTTAGATAGGTACTTGGATGATTGAAAAGTAAAGGACTATTTGGGAGGGAAGGGTTAGATTGATCTTACAGTTGTTTAAAAGGTCGGTACAACATTGTGGGCTGAAGGTCCTCTACTTTACTGTACTGTTCTCTGTGTTCTATGTTCGTGGATTGTGGGGTACTGTGTCAAGTTCTGTTGATAAGAAATGTTTATGTGCTGCCCATTCAGAAATTGTCATCACATCTGCAAGGAAATGTTGGACAAATGAAATCCATGTTGTAATGAATTCCAACAAAAAATGTCCAGACCAGCTTTCATTCTACAAGACTTAATGGGAATTCACAAAATATTTTTGGGAAAAGTTACGCACCAAAAACAGATGTTAAAGGCTTAACTTCCAGCCTAGGATGTGCAGTCAAAATTACATGTTTGAAGGAAAGTGATGTCTGATTTATTTCAGGAACAGGTACTACTTGAACCCATGTATGAGGTGCCAAATTCAAATATCATTAGAGTCCACATAGATAAGGAAGTTGTTGATGGGTTGAAGAGCCCAGAGTATATCAGGTAAGTTACCATGCTGGAGTAAACTCGTACTAACTAAATTGTCATGGTTACTCAAGTTAAGCAAGTTAAAATATTATTTGTGTGATATAATAGTAAGTTTGCTATTGTCACAAAAATCTTGAATATTTTTGTCCCATAGGTTTTCATATATAATGGTATATCTTCTTCTGTATATGAATCTTGAAGGAAATTAATTTTACTAATGGTATTATACTAATGACATTAATCTTGTGTTTCATTCCTACACAAAAACAAAACATCTGTGTCAGTATTATTTTCTGAAAACTAAGTTTTAATAAAAGGCTAAAAAGTCCAAACAACAGTAACACCTGCCTCTTTCTTTCTTTTTGTCTCTCATTTCATCTCTCAAAGAAAAATAAAGACTACGTGGGAGGGAACCATTAGACTGATCTTAGAGTTGATTAAAATATCAACATGAGATTGCGGGCTGAAGGGCTTGTACCGTGCTCCACTGTTCTAGGTTCTCGCACTATCTATCTATCTATCTACCCCCCTCCCTCTTTCTGTCTCTCTGTCTGTTCTCTCTCTCTGTCCATCTGTCTGTCTGCCTGTCTCTTTTTCTCTGTCTCTCTGTCTCTCTCTCTCTTTCCCTCCTGATATTTATTCAATCTAGTATGTTTTCTTAGGTTTTACTTTCCATATTTGTGTAAACTAAACTAAAATGTGTGATTACTTCTTATAGAGCATCACCGAATGTGGATAAAAACTGTGACGATTATGATTGGATGGAAGGAGCTGACACCAACAAGTGATTAACCAGTGGAATAGTAATTAACCCGATGGTTTGGATAATTAACTAAAACAACGAAGGCACGCTCATTTATGATGAATAAACATGGGAAGTTTCCAGATTATAGATTTTTACCACCTTATTTAAACCTTTGAGGTTGGGGTATTGGTTTATTATTGTCACATGTACTATGATTCAGTGAAGAGCTGTCTTGCAGACTGTTCCTACTGATCAAAACATTACACTGTGCACTGAGGGAGAACAAAGCAAGACAACAATGCAGAATAAAGTGGAACAACTAGAGAAAGTGCAGTGCAGTGTAGTGTCATAGTTGGTTAGTTGGAGTCTGAAACTCACACTCACTCCTACATTACAGAAAACCATAAGACATAGGAGCAGAATTAAGCCATTTGGCCCATCGGGCCTGCTCTGCCATTCTATCATGGCTGATTTATTATCCCTCTCAACTCCGTTCTTCTGCCTTTTCCCCATAACCTTTGACACCCTGACTAATCCAGAACCTATCAACTTCTGCTTTAAATACACTCAACAACTTGGCCCCCACAGCCCCAATGGCAATGAAATCCACTGATTCACTACCCTCTGGTGAAAGAAATTCCTTCTCATCTGTTGTAAAAGGACGTTCCTCTATTCAGAGGCTGTACCCTTTAATCCTAAACTCCCCTACGACAGGAAACATCATCTCCACATCCACTCTGTCTAAGCCTTTCAATATTCAATAGACTCTTCTAAATTCCAGAGCCATTAAACACTCCACATACATTAACCCTTTTATTCCTGAAGTCATTCTCGTGAACATCCTCTGGAACCTCTCCAATACCACCACATCTTTTCTCAGATAAGGCGCCCAAAACTGCTCACAATACTCCAAGTGCAGTCCGACCAATTCTTTATAAAGCCTCAGCATTACATCCTTGCTTTGATATTCTAGTTCTCTCAAAATGAATGCTAACATTGCATTTGTCTTCCTTACCACTGACTCAATCTGCAAGTTAACCTTTGGGGAATCCTGAATAAGGATTCCCAAGTCCCTTTGCACCTCTGATTTCTGATTTTTTTCTCCATTTACAAAGTAGTCTACACCCCTATCCCTTCTACTAAAGTGCATGACCAAACAATTCCCATATTATATTCCACCTGCCATTTCTTTGCTCATTCTCCCAATCTGTCTAAATCCATCTGCATACTCTGAGCTATCTTCATATCATCCGCAAACTTGGCTATGAAGCCATCAATTCTGTTACCCAAATTGTTGATATATTATGTGAAAAGGAGCGGTCTCATTACTGATCCCTGTGGAACACCACTAGTCACTAACAGCTAACCAGAGTAGACACCCTTCATTTTGACTCTCTGCCTCCTGTCAGTTAGCCAATCTTCTATCCATGGTAGTAGCTTTCCTGTAATACCGTGGGCTCTTATTTTGTTAAGCAGCCTCATGAGCAGCACTTTGTCAAAGGCGTTCTGGAAATCCAAGTATGCAACATCCACTGATTCTCCTTTATCTATCCTGTTTTTTTTTCTTCAAAGAATTCCAACAGATTTTTCAGCCAAGATATCCCCTTAAGGAAACCATGCTAACTTTGGCCAACTTTTTCATGTGCCTCAAAGTACCTTGAAACCTTATCCTCAATAATGAACTCCAACATCTTGCCAACCACCGAAATCAGGCGAGCTGACCTATAATTTCCTTTCCTCTGCCTCCTTCCAGTCATAAAGAGTGGAGTGACATTTGCAATTTCCCAGTCCTCCAGAACCATTCTAGAATCTATAGATCCTTGGAAGATCACTACCAATGCTTCCACAATCTCTTCACCTACCTCTTTCAGAACCCTGGTGTAGATTATCTGATCTAGGTGATTTATCTACCTTCAGACATTTCAACTTCCCAAGCACCACCTTGGTAATAGCAACTACACTCATTTTTGCCCCTGACACTCTTGAATTTTTGACATACTGCTCGTGTCTTCCACAGTGAAAACTGATGCAAAATACTTAGTAAATTAGCCACCATTTCTTTGTTCCACATTACTACCTCTCTAGTATCACTTTCCAGCAGTTCAATATTCACTCTTGCCTCTCTTTTACACTTTATATATCTGAACATCTTTTGGTATTCTCTTTTATATTCTTGCTAGCTTCTTTTCATATATCATCTTATCTCTCCTTATGTTTTTTTAGTTGCCTTCTGTTGATTATCAAAATCTTCCCAATCCTCAAACTTCCCACTACTTTTAGTTATGTTATATGTGTACGGGGTCTTTCTTTTGTTACATTTAAAATGGTGACTTTGTTATGTTAATCTGGGGAATGCGGCTTTGTTGTGCTTTAACGCTGAAGAGAGTTTGCGCTAGCAGTTTGTTTACTTTAAATGAGATAACAGGGTTCTATTAGCCAATGGATGGTTATGTATCATTTTGTTTTCGGATGCCATGCTGTATGATATGACTGTGGACTGAGTTTTGGCGGGGAGTCGGAGGAGAGACGAGGAGGATGGTGGACGTGTGGAGAGGCTCCGGTCAATCACTCAGGGTGGTCCCGAGCCGTGAGTCGACGGAATTCGGGTGGTCGTCTGAAGTCTAATTGAGCTCCAACGTAGCGCGCAAAGAACTTGGACTTTGATAAGTGTTGGCGCCTTTTTTTTTCATTACTTTCCTCTCTGTATCAAATGTATATTAATGTCATAGAATTAGTAATTTAACAAATAAAGTGTATTTGTTAAAATTTACTGGGTGTGCTGGCTGATGATTGATGTTTGTGATTGATTCGGGTGGCGACCGACCCTGTGGGGAGTGTTGAGGCGGGTGCTGGGCTGGATTTCCCCTAGACATACACGAGCCAATATAACTGAACGTTACACATGTTCTTATGTTGTCTTGACTTCCCTTGTCAGCCACAGTTGTCTCCTCCTCCATCTAGAATACTCTTCACTTTTGGGTTGTATCTATCCTGTCCCTTCTGTGTACATACATCTATTGATGCTTCTGGACACATCTTCAGTGATGTTCCTGGAATCATCGGGTGTTTTGGGTCTTTCAACATCATACAACCTCCTCCAGGTGACCCAGCCAGGGCTGATCAGACCCCGGCTTGTGTCCAGATGGCTAGCTACTTATGACTCCATGGCTCCCCTCTTTTGAGCCACAGCCATCTTGAGGCCCTCTCTGCCGCATCGGTGGTACTGCGGATGGCTCTCCTCTTCCTCTCTCCCTCAATGCCCAAAATGCTGAATGCTCTAACTAAAGAATGGGCCCTTTGCTGTTGCCTCCAGAATTTGGTTAACATCTTCATCAAACTGCTTCCACAGTGAAGTCATGTTAGCTGCAGGCAATTTGATCCGCCTCCTGTTAGACTTCATGTTCGAGGGATTAGTTTGCAACCCTTGGAGGTTCCGGGCACTATGGGGTGACTCCGGGCCTGGCCCCTGCTTCGTCTCGCCAGGTTGGACACCTGCGCGTTGTGCTGCTCCTGCTCCCGCCAAACACTTCATCCTCGCTTGGTGGATCTTAAAGCCGCGATCGTTCTTGCAGATTTTGCCACATGCACGCTGCTTCCTCATAGTCGTTTTTTCATTGCCTGGGTCTGATGTCATTGTGTGCATCTGACTGGGGTGCTCATCCTCCCCCCCTCTCGGGCACCCCTGGGGGTATCTTTTCCTTAGATTCTTTGTAGCTTTTGTGGGGGTCCTCCTCTCAGAGAACGCAGATTAGGTTCCAAGTTGTTCCCAGAAACTCCAGCCATTGCCATCCTGCCATTAAATCTGCTAGTGTACCCTTCCAATCAACTTTGGCCAGCTCCTCTTCAATGACTCTAAAATTCTCTTTACTCCATTGTAATATATCTAACTTTATCTTCTTCCCTCTCAAACTGCAGGGTGAATTCTGTCACTTTATTAGGGTTCTTTTACCTTAAGCTCCAAATCAAATCTGGTATGTTACACAACACCCATTGCAAAATTGCTTTTCCCGTTGTTGGCTCCACCACAAGCTGCTCTGAAAAATCATCTCCTAGGCATCTTACAAGTTCACAATCAAGCACCAACCTGATTTTCCCAATTCCAAGCTACCTACATATTGAAATCTTCCATCACTATCGCAAATTGCACTTTTTACATGTCTCTTCTATTTCCTATTGTAATTTGTATTCCACATCCTGGCTCCTGTTTGGGTGCCTGTACAAAACTTCAGTTAGGGTCTTTTCACCCATGCAGTTTCTTAGCTCTGCCCTCAGTGATTCTACATCTTCCACTCCTGTGTCATCTCTTTCTAAGGACTTTATTTCCTTGGGCACAGCATAGCCCCTGTCACCAAACTAATTTGAAGTCTGAACAAAAAAATGTCATTTTTATACAGAAATTGACGAGTTGGATACAGATATTGACCAATTGGTATGTTAGTGTATGTTTAAATTCTGTATTTGCATGACCATCAAGGAGATAGTTTAGGAGCCTGAAGATATTGTTTCAGAACAGTTTCTTCCCTTCTACCATCAGATTTCTGAATGACAATGAATCTAAGAATACTACTTCACTATTTTTTCTTTCATTTTACATATTGCAATGTAATGCTGCCACAAAACAACAAATTTCACAACATATGCCAATGATATTAAACCTGATTCTGATCACCAATTACACTATGGTAATACAGGTATTAATAGCCAATAGAAAGGGTGGCATGGTAGCATAGTGGTTGGCACAGAATTTTACAGTCCCAGTGACCCAGGTTCATTTCCTGCCACTGCCTGTGAAGAGTTTGCACGTTCTCCCCCATGACTGCGTGGGTTTCCTTCATTTGCTCCAGTTTCATCCCACAGTCCATAACACGTACAGTTTAGTAGGTTAGTTTTCCATTGTAAATTTCCCCGTGATTGGGCTAGGATTAAATTGAGAGATTGCTGGGTGGCACGGCTTGAAGGACTGGAAGGGCCTACTTTGCTCTATATCTCAATAAAAAAAATACAGTGACATGCAAAAGTTTGGGCACCCCTGGTCAAAAATTCTGTTACTGTGAATTGCTAAGTGAGTAAAAGATGACCTGATTTCCAAAAGGCATAAAGTTAAAGATGATGCATTTCTTTAATATTTTAAGCAAGATTACTTTTTTATTTCTATCTTTTACAGTTCAAAATAACAAAAAAGGAAAAGAGCCCGAAGCAAAAGTTTGGGCACCCTGCATGGTCAGTATTTAGTAACACCCCCTTTGGCAAGTATCACAGCTTGTAAACGCTTTCTGTAGCCAGCTAAGAGTCTTTCAATTCTTGTTTGGGGGATTTTCGCCCATTCTTCCTTGCAAAAGGCTTCTAGTTCTGTGAGATTCTTGGGCTATCTTGCATGCACTGCTTTTTTGAGACCTATCCACAGATTTTCAATGATGTTTAGGTCAGGGGACTGTGAGGGCCATGGCAAAACCTTCAGCTTGCACCTCTTGAGGTACTCCATTGTGGATTTTGAGGTGTGTTTAGGATCATTATCCTGTTTTAGAAGCCAGCCTCTTTTCATCTTCAGCTTTTTTACAAATGGTGTGATGTTTGCTTCCAGAATTTGCTGGTATTTAATTGAATTCATCCTTCCCTCTACCAGTGAAATGTTCCCCATGCCATTGGCTGCAACACAAGCCCAAAGCATGATCGATCCACCCCCGTGCTTAACAGTTGGAGAGGTTTTCTTTTCATGAAATTCTGCACCCTTTTTTCTCCAAACATACCTTTGTTTTTTTTTGCACTACCTTACTTTTCATTTTTCTATTTTCTATTTATGATTTATAATTTAATTTTTTAATATTTACTATCGATTTGTAATCCAGGCAGCGGGAAGCGCAGAATCAAATATCGCTGTGATGATTGTACGTTCTAGTATCAATTGTTTGGCAGCAATAAAGTATAAAGTGCTCATTGCGACAAAAAGTTCTATTTTAACTTCAGTCCACAGGACTTGTTTCCAAAATGCATCAGGCTTGTTTTGATGTTCCTTTGCAAACTTCTGATGCTGAATTTTGTGGTGAGGATGCAGGAAAGGTTTTCTTCTGATGACTCTTCCATGAAGGTCATATTTGTGCAGGTGTCGCTGCACAGTAGAACAGTGCACCACCACTCCAGAGTCTGCTAAATCTTCCTGAAGGTCTTTTGCGGTCAAACAGGGATTTTGATTTGCCTTTCTAGCAATCCTATGAGCAGTTCTTTTGGAAAGTTTTCTTGGTCTTCCAGACCTCAACTCGACCTCCACCATTCCGGTTAACTGCCATTTCTAAATTACATTACGAACTGAGGAAACAGCTACCTGAAAATGCTTTGCTATCTTCTTATAGCCTTCTCCTGCTTTGTGGGCATCATTTATTTTACTTTTCAGAGTGCTAGGCAGCTGTTTTGAGGAGCCCATGGCTGCTGATTGTTGGGACAAGGTTTGAGGAGTCAGGGTATTTATAAAGCTTTGAAATTTGCATCACCTGGCCTTTCCTAATGATGACTGTGAACAAGCCATAGTCCTAACAAGCTAATTAATGTCTGAGAGCTTGGTAAAGTTATCTGAGAGCTCAAATCTCTTGGGGTGCCCAAACTTTTGCATGGTGCTCCTTTCCTTTTTTTTCACTCTAAAATTGTACAAAACAAAAATAATACACTAATCTTGCTTCAAAATGTTGAAAAGAATGTTTCATCTTTAACTTTATGACTTTTGGAGATCAGTTCATCTTCTACTCACTTAACTATTCACAGTAACAGAAATTTTGACTAGAGGTGCCCAAACTTTTGCATGCCACTGCAATAAAAAAATAAATAAACTACATGTTAAAGGCCAATAATACTTCAGGATTAGTATAGTAACTGACTAATAGAATATGTCACCCTAGAATCCTTCATTTGCATCTCTATCACGTCATGGGATGCCAGATAGCTTCGGTCCCCTGCTGTGCAAAGGGAAGCTATGCTCTTCAAAGGTCTTTCTTGCCTGGACCGTACACTGTTCAAATAATCCTTGCTGGACATTATCTGAATGCTTGCCTTGCTGCAACTTCCACACAGGTAGACAATAAGATGTAAGATCATATTGAGGTAGATTGTGTGGTCAAGAGACCATGTATCATATTAGGGAACCATTCAGTAGTCTTATACTGGTGGGGTAGAGACTGTCCTTGAACCGGTGGTATGTGCCTTCAAGCTTTTATATCTTCTGCCAGAAGGAAAATGGAGAAGAGAGGATGTTTGGGTTAGGTGGGATCTTTGATTATCAGGTCCTACAGTCATAAAGTACTACAATATAGTAACAGTCTCTTTGACCTCTGTAGCTAGATACTTTATTGATCCCTGAGTGACACAGTAGCATTCAAGTGCACAGATATACAAATATTAGAAGAGAAGTAAGAAAGAATAAAAAATAAGTTAACTTAAACAGAGGGGTCATCACTTTCCTGGCTATAGGTCGACTCATTTATAGAGCCTAATGGCTGAGGGTAAGAATGACCTCATAAAGTGCTCTTTGGAGCAGTGCTGTTGCCTTAGTTTATTACTGAAAGTGCTCCTCTGTTCAGCCAAGGTGGTATGCAGAGAGTGAGAAACATTGTCCAGAATTGCCAGGATTTTCCATTGGGTCCTTTGTTCTACCACAGCCTCAAGTGTGTCTAGTCTGACTCCGATAACAGAGCCAGCTTTTCCAATCAGCCTATTGAACCTGTTGGCATCACCCATGTTGAACATGATCCACACAGTGCTCCCTGCTTATCCAAATGGGAGGAGGCTCTGTTCAGCAGGTAGCTGACAACATCAACGACTCCAATATGCTCCTGGTAGGCAAACTGCAGGGGTTCGAGGGCTGATCTGACCAGGGGTCAGAGGTGAGGCAGAAACAGCCTCTCTAAGGTCTTCATGATGTGAAGGTCAGGGCCACAGGTCAGTACTCATTCAAGACTTTTGATTGATCATGCTGAATTATTCTGCCTAGTCACATTGACCCACTCCTAGACCATAGTCCTCCATTTCCCTCCCATCCATATACTTATACAAACCTCTTAAATGTTGAAATTGAACCTACGTCAACTACTTTTGCAGGCAACTTGTTCCATACGCTCACCACTCTGAGTGAAAAAGCTCCCGCATTGGGTTCCCCTTCCCCTTAGATAGTCAAACTTTCACCCTTATCCTATGAACCCCAGTTCTAGTCTCACCCAACCTCAGCAGAAAAAAAATTGTTTGCATTTACCTGCTTGCAACTTACCCCTCATAACTTTTTATACCTTTATATTCCTTCCTGAGTTACACTGAGCCAGAAGACACTGTTAAAGAAATAAGCCAAAAGTGGAATCTGAATTTCAAGCAAAATAACAAAACAACCAACCAAGTAATTAGGAAAGCAAATGCCTTGCTGCTGTCTACTGCAGAGGGATTGGTATACCACAGTAAGGAAATCAGGTTATTTTACAAGTATTTGGCAAGACCATCCCATAAAATATTATACTTGATAATTTATTAGATTGACATCTGGGATGAAGGGCATCATTTGAGGAGAGGCTGAATGAGAATGGCTTATATCCAATGAAGTTAAGAAAATGAGAGGTCATCTCATTGAGACTCAAGATTCTGAAAGGAAATGGAAAAAGAATTTTCAAGGTGATGGGAAGGGTAAGGGGAAACGTGTTGGTTTGATGAATTGTTAGTATGATTCACTGGACTTCGAATGATTTTTCATAACATAATTTTCCAATAATTTTGTGAATTTGACAGGCTTGATGTTGAATTTAGTAGCGAGGTGGAGGTAGGTCTCTATCAAAGGTGGTGTAAGGTGCTTCTTCCCTCCACTAGCCTGCAGGATGCTCCTGGGCTGGGTGGAGCATCTGCTTAGTTCCCTGATCAGAGTCATGTGAAGCCTTGGGAGCAGGTGGTGGATGGTCATATGAGCAGCTGGAGCAAATCACAAGTCCTGGTTACGCGACCACTGATGCCAGGCAGACAATCTCTGAAGTATTGATAATGTCTAGGGTCACCCATCTTGTAAAGACACTGCCCAGAAGAAGGCAATGGCAAACCACTTCTGTAGAAAAGTTTGCCAAGCACAATCATTGCCATTTAAAGACCATGATTGCCCTTGTCTTATGTCATGGCTCATAATGAACAAACAATGTTAAGAGGTTTGTTTTCCTAGGCTGGAGAAGCTAAAACCAGGGACAAAGTTTTAGAATAATTGAATGGCCATTTAAAGTTCAAAGTTCAATGTAAATTTATTATCAACATTATATATATATATATATATATATCACCGTATACAATCCTGAGATTCATTTAGTTGTGGGCATACTCAATAAATCCAATTACCATAACAGAATCAATGAAAGACTGCACCCAACAGGGTGGATAACCAATGTAAAAAGACAACAAACTGTACAAATACAAAAAGAAACAAAGGAAATAAAAATAATAAATAAGCAATAAATATTAAGAATGAAGATGAAGAGTCCTTGAAACTGAGTCCATAGATTATAGGTAAACAACAGGAATTCTGCAGATGCTGGAAATTCAAGCAACATACATCAAAGTTGCTGGTGAACGCAGCAGGCCAAGCAGCATCTATAGGAAGAGGCGCAGTCGACGTTTCAGGCCGAGACCCTTCGTCAGGACTAACTGAAGGAAGAGTGAGTAAGGGATTTGAAAGCTGGAGGGGGAGGGGGAGATGCAAAATGATAGGAGAAGACAGGAGGGGGAGGGATAGAGCCGAGAGCTGGACAGGTGATAGGCAAAAGGGATACGAGAGGATCATGGGACAGGAGGCCTAGGGAGAAAGACGGGGGGGGGTTGACCCGGAGGATGGGCAAGAGGTATATTCAGAGGGACAGAGGGAGAAAAAGGAGAGTGAGAGAAAGAATGTGTGCATAAAAAGGAGTAACAGCTGGGGTACGAGGGGGAGGTGGGGCCTAGCGGAAGTTAGAGAAGTCAATGTTCATGCCATCAGGTTGGAGGCTACCCAGACGGAATATAAGGTGTTGTTCCTCCAACCTGAGTGTGGCTTCATCTTTACAGTAGAGGAGGCCGTGGATAGACATGTCAGAATGGGAATGGGATGTGGAATTAAAATGTGTGGCCACTGGGAGATCCTGCTTTCTCTGGCGGACAGAGCGTAGATGTTCAGCAAAGCGGTCTCCCAGTCTGCGTCGGGTCTCACCAATATATAAAAGGCCACATCGGGAGCACCGGACGCAGTATATCACCCCAGTCGACTCACAGGTGAAGTGATGCCTCACCTGGAAGGACTGTTTGGGGCCCTGAATGGTGGTAAGGGAGGAAGTGTAAGGGCATGTGTAGCACTTGTTCCGCTTACACGGATAAGTGCCAGGAGGGAGATCAGTGGGGAGGGATGGGGGGGACGAATGGACAAGGGAGTTGTGTAGGGAGCGATCCCTGCGGAATGCAGAGAGAGGGGGGGAGGGAAAGATGTGCTTAGTGGTGGGATCCCGTTGGAGGTGGCGGAAGTTATGGAGAATAATATGTTGGACCCAGAGGCTGGTGGGGTGGTAGGTGAGGACCAGGGGAACCCTATTCCTAGTGGGGTGGTGGGAGGATGGAGTGAGAGCAGATGTACGTGAAATGGAGGAGATGCGTTTAAGAGCAGAGTTGTTAGTGAAGGAAGGGAAGCCCCTTTCTTTAAAAAATGAAGACATCTCCCTCGTCCTAGAATGAAAAGCCTCATCCTGAGAGCAGATGCGGCGGAGACGGAGGAATTGCGAGAAGGGGATGGCGTTTTTGCAAGAGACAGGGTGAGAAGAGGAATAGTCCAGATAGCTGTGAGAGTCAGTAGGCTTATAGTAGATATCAGTGGATAAGCTGTCTCCAGAGACAGAGACAGAAAGATCTAGAAAGGGGAGGGAGGTGTCGGAAATAGACCAGGTAAACTTGAGGGCAGGGTGAAAGTTGGAGGCAAAGTTAATAAAGTCAACGAGTTCTGCATGCGTGCAGGAAGCAGCGCCAATGCAGTCGTCGATATAGCGAAGGAAAAGTGGGGGACAGATACCAGAATAGGCACGGAACATAGATTGTTCCACAAACCCAACAAAAAGGCAGGCATAGCTAGGACCCATACGGGTGCCCATAGCTACACCTTTAGTTTGGAGGAAATGGGAGGAGCAAAAGGAGAAATTATTAAGAGTAAGGACTAATTCCGCTAGACGGAGCAGAGTGGTGGTAGAGGGGAACTGATTAGGTCTGGAATCCAAAAAGAAGCGTAGAGCTTTGAGACCTTCCTGATGGGGGATGGAAGTATATAAGGACTGGTTATAGGCACAGTTTAGTGATGGAGCGAATGAAGGTGAGTGAAGTTATCCCCTCTGGTTCAGGAACCTGATGGTTGAGTAGTAACTGTTCTTGAACCTGGTGGTGTAAGTCCTGAGGCTCCTGTATCTTCTTTCTGATGGCAGCAGTGAGGAGCTCTCAGGATGAAGCTTTCATTCCAGAACTACTGAGATGTCCTGTTTCTTCAAAGAAAGAGGCTTGCCTTCTACCACCATCAACGTTGCCCTCACTCCATCCTCCCACTGCCACATCAGGGCTGGGGTTCCTCTCATCATCACCTACCACCTCAGTATCCTCGAATCCAGCACATAATTCTCCGCAACTTCCGCCATCTCCAAAGAGATCCCACCTCCAAGCACATCTTTTTTCCAGGGATTTCTCCCTATGCGACTTCCTTGTTCACTTTTCTCTCCTCACTGATCTCCCTTCTGGCACATATCCTTGCAAGCAGAACAGGTGCTACCCCTGCCGCTACACCTCCTCCCTCACTACCATTCAGGGCCCCAGCAGTCCTTCCAGGTGAGGCGACACTTCACCTGTGACTCCTTTGGGGATATATACTGTGTGTGTATATATATCACAGGGTTTACCTGTGATGGACTGGGCCATATCCACTACTTTTTGTAGGATTTTCCCTTCAAGGGTATTGGTGTTTCCATACTGTGGTGCAGCCAGTTTCTTTACCCAGAGAGAGGGTTGTAAACTGCTTGAGATTCTGCATTTGGGGCATAAGGGTTCTCTACAGGAATCAATGAGAATTAGCCGGGTAAATAGATTTGAGAAAGCAAATCTACCTTACTTATTCAGACACAAGAGATTCTGCAGAACAAGAGAAAATCTGCAGAAGCTGGAAATCCAAGCAACACACACTTCATTAGGAGTTTGAAGAGATCTGATATGTCAACAAATACAATCAAAACCCTCTATAGATGTACTGTAGAGAGCATTCTGGCAGGCTGTATCACTGTCTGGTATGGGAGGGGGTGCGGGGCTACAGCACAGGACCGAAAGAAGCTGCAGAGGGTTGTAAATTTAGTTGGCTCCATTTTGGATACTAGCCTACAGAGTACCCAGGACATCTTCAAGGAACGGTGACTCAGAAAGGCAGCGTCCATTATTAAGGACCTCCAGCACCCAGGGCATGCCCTTTTCTCACTGTTACCATCAGGTAGGAGGTACAGAAGCCTGCAGGAACAGTTTCTGCCATCTAATACCTAAATGAACATTGAACCGTTGAACACTTTTAAAATATACATTATTTATGTTTTTTTTGCACGATTTTTAATCTATTCAATATATGTATACTGTAATTGATTTACTTATTTATGTATGCATTATTATTTTATTTTTTCTTCTATATTATGTATTGCGTTGAACTGCTGCTGCTAAGTTAACAAATTTCACATCACACGCCAGTGATAATAAACCTGATTCTGATTCAAAACTCTGGAGGAACTCAGCAGAAACAAGACAAAAATCTGCAGATGCTGGTTCAATTCCTGCTGTTGCAATTGTATTTCTATGCTATATGGACTGTCCTGTTGTACATACTATTTATTACAAATTATTATAAATTGCACATTTAGATGGAGATGTAATGTAAAGATTTTTACTCCTCAGATATGCGAAGGATGGAAGAAGTAAAGTCAATTCAATGAAATCCAAGGAACACAGGCATCATCTATGGAAAAAAATACAGTCCACGTTTTGGGCCTAGACCCTTTGGCTGGACTGATTCTGCGGAAGCTGGAAATCTAACGCAACAGGAGGAACTTAGCAGGTCAGGTAGCATCTGTGGAAGGAAAAAAACATTCAATGACTTGGTTGAGAGTATTTACCAGGACTGGAATGAAACGGGGCAGAAACCAAGAAATTATCTGAAGCCAGAAACCATCCTCCAGATGTCGGCTGCAGTACTTCTGCGTCAAATCAACACCGTACGTACGGCGTATCGGCGAACCCTACGCAGATCCCTACGCCGTAGCCTGAAGCGCAACTCTCCCAAAATGTAACTACGCTCGCAGCAACGCAGACTGCAACAACTGTGATTGGTCCACCTGGTAGTATCGCATTTCCTCCTTATGTATTTCTGGTTGCTTATTCTTCTCCGCCATTTCAGAATTGAGAGAGAAGAGAGAAGAACGTAAGTTTGGAAAATGGATCAAGGTAAGGAGAGGTTAATGGAGGAAGTCTGAAAATATGTACATTTGTACGACTCCTCGTCACCATACTATAAAGACTGCCAAATGGCATCAAATTCATGGAATGAAATTTCCAAAAACATGGGTCTGGACGTCACGGAATGCACAAAGAGATGGAAAAACTCGAGGGACAAGTACTTGTGTGCCCCAAAAAAACTCTCCAAGAGCGGGCACCCAGGCGGAAAAAAAATACCGGCGTTTCATTTGCCTCTTTCTTGGCCGGCACCATATATTAAGCACCGGGAAACAGAGTCAAATTATGATGACACCAAGGTAAATATAACCTGTTCTTTGTATCATAAACCTTTCTGTTGTTGTGTTTAGGCTAGCTAGCAAGCACGCAGTACTGTCTAGTTGTAAACATGGCATATTGATTTCTGCAAAGATAATTCTTCCGTGAAAGAGAAATGTAATATGTAATAGGCTTTAATTGTATCTGGCTTGCTCATGAAGCAAACGCAATAACTAGTATTCTGCCAATGTAGGCATATGCCGCTTTCTTGTTTTCATTGCTCTGCCAATCCTTGTACAGACACTGAATGCATATATTACCTGTATGTATAATAACAAAGACTAACTTAAACTATTCGCAATTTCTTTCATAATCACAGGATGGCAATGATTCAACTTCGAGGTTGTCCACTTCCTCAGTTGCTGAGGAAAACCAACCACCAGACATTTCATCTTCAAGTGCAGAATCATCATCAAGTAGTAAAGCAGCTCCTCCGCCCCCACGCCGGCTCCTCTGAGCCGCAGCCCAAGGATAGCACAGAGGAAGAGGAGGAAAGGACATGATGACTGGTTTCAGCAGCAGTTCGCCCGGTTGGATGAACGTAAGGTGGGACTGGAACAAAGACTGCTGAACGAAAATGATGAGGTCTCCAGGTTTGTGCAAGCACTTGCTGACGTGCTGCAGAGGCTGCCGGAGGAGCACAGGGCATAACGTTTGATGTCTACAAAATGGTATTTGAGAGGCAGCAGCAGAAACAATAAACAATTGCATAATCTATTATGTTGTCTTTTTTCATGTAACACTTTGCACCTTGTATAATGTTGTGCAAGTAAGTATCATCTTGACTTTAAAACAGGGCTTTTTTTTATTCGAACAGCTACATGTTATTTATAGGTTCATTTATTTTATGTCCTTACAATTTACTGACTACACTCTATTTTGTTCTGCCATGGCAAAAATCCTTGTGGTGATTGAAAGAAGGTCATCAGGTCGTTCTGTACACCAAGGGCGGCTCTGGTGGAGCGGCGCCTTGAAAGGTAATGAGGATCTAGAGGTTCCAGAAGATTCGTGTCCCCGGCCACCACTCTTCGCCACTCGCCTGGCTGAGGTGAGCCTGTAGCGTCTGAGTCTGCAAAATAAGCAGGGATGTATCTGCTCACAGGAGTGTTGGCTTCATCAGTGTAGGCCAGGAGGTTGTGTAGAGCGATACAAGCTTTGACAATGTTCACGGCTTTGTCAGGCAGAAATTCTAGTGGGCGACCGAGGATTCTCCACCTTGCCACCAAAATGCCTAATGTGTTCTCGACCACCCGCCTGGCTCTGGAGTGACGGTAGTTATACATCTGCTTTTCCATGGTCATATTCATCTCTATGAAGCAAAACACAAATGATTTAATAAAGTATTAATAAATAGCAAATTATTATGTGCCAATGTAGCTGTAATCACTACAAACATTTAGGGGAATATATATATAAAATCACACAAAGCAAGCAGTATTACTTAGAATTAGATGGAATTAATTTTCATGGAATTTAATGTCTCTGACATACCTGGAAAGGGACACATGAGATTGTTGTGTAGGGGGAACGCAGCATCACCAACGATTACATGCGGGATTTTGACTCCTGTTCCTGGAAGATTGGCTGGTGGGGGCAGGTTCAGTTTGTGTTCAAGCAGCATAGAACCAAATCTGCTCTCCTTGAAGATGCCCTCCTCACTTTCCTGTCCGTATCCCCCTACATCCACCATGGTAAACCGATATCTGGCATCGCAGACAGCCATCAGGACAATGGAGTGTGCGTCCTTGTAGTAGTCGATCCTGGCATGCTGTGGTGCCTTGATGTTCAAGTATTTTCCGTCTACACTGCCGACACAGTTCGGAAAGTTCCATAGTTGCCAAAAATCAGCAGCAATAGCTTCCCACTGGGCGACTGAAGGGCACGGAAGGAACTCTGGCTGCAATGCTTTCCATAAAGCTGTAGAGACCTCCGAAATTATGGAGGACACTGTGCTTGACGCCATTTTGTAGCTAGCTGCTACAGCCTGCTGAGTTGCACCTGAAGCCAGAACTCGAAGGGTGACTGCCAGTCTCTCAGCAATGTCTATCGGCATACTGTGCGTACACTGATGTGAAATAAATGGTTGGAGACGATGAACCAAATCTTCAAATCTACCTACTGACATCCGAAAATATTTAAAATGCATTTCCTCATCCATGTCTCTCAGCCCAGCAAATTCACCCTCTTTCTGTCTCAATCCGTTCAATGGTCGTACACACCATCTCCTCCGACGTCGTCTCTCTTTTCTGCGTTGCTGTAACTTCAATAAAAGTAACTGTTGTTTGATATTTATAAGCTCCAACTCCAACACGATGCGCTCAGTTTCCGTCGCCATTTTGTTTCAACACGAAGAAACTCAACGCAGTGGCATGGAAACCCCACCGCCAACTAGCGGTTTGGCGGTGAATTGCAGAGCGATGCAGACACACCAACGCACAAGTATAAATGCTCACAACGTGTGTAGGCCGTGGCGTAGGTTACGGCGTCGATTTGTCGTAGAAGTATAAATCTAAACCAGCCTTAAGCCGGCTGTCAGTCCGTAGGCAATTTGAGTCCGACTGGTTCTGATGGATGTACGGACCGCCCACCGGTTGCAGTGTGTACTGATTGGCGAACAGGGCTGTCAGTCAGTCCGTCAGCTGGGGTCCGTATGGCTCTGATTAGACGTGCTGACCTCCCACCACGCCGATTGTAGAGAGTGGTGATTGGCGAAGACGGCTGTCAGTCAGTCAGTCTGTCGGTCGGCAGGGGTCCGTATGGCTCCGATTGGATGTGCTGACCTCCCGCTACGCCGACGGTAGAGAGTGTTGATTGGCGAAGACGGCTGTCAGTCAGTCGGTCGGTCGGGCGGCCGGCGGCGGGCCATGTCCTTGGGCTCGGATGTCGCGGTGGAGCGGGGCGGTAGCCCCATCACGGAGTGGTTCTGGCACCGCGAGGTTTCCCAGGGCTTGTACCTGATCCGGGAGCGCTTCTTCGATGCGGGGAAACGGGCCAATATCTGGCTTCTGCAGGGCTCGCAGCGGGACCTGGTGGTGGACGGCGGCCTGGGCCTGAGGGATCTGTCCGGCTACCTGTACGCCAGTCGCCTCATCGGCGCCAAGCCGGTGATGGCCGTCGCCACCCACGTCCACTTCGACCACTCGGGCGGCCTGCACCAATTTGAGCGGGTGGCCGTGCACCGGCTTGAGGCCGGCGCCCTGATACGGGGCGATGACTACGAGGCGGTGACCTGGCTGTCGGACGCCGACATCTCCAGGGCCCCGTGGCCGGGCTGGAAGGCGAACACGTACTGGGTGAAAGCCGTGCAGCCCGCCCGGGTCCTGGATGAGGGTAAATATTTCGTGGGGGGATTAAGCCACTGTACGGCTCAGGGCTTTGTTGTTGCTCGGTGGGTGGAATCAGCTGCTGGCTAGTACATTTATTATCGAAGTGCATATATGGCACCATATACAAACCTGAATTTCATTTTGTTTGTGAGCATTCATAGTAACATCACAAGAAGCATAGAATCAATGAACGACTGCACCCCACAGGACGAAGAACAAGTATGTAAAAGACAACAAACTGCAAATACAAAAAGAAGGATAATCACGAGGAAGTCTGCAGATGCTGGAAATCCAGGCTAACGTAAAATGCTGGAGTAACTGGGCAGGTCAGGCAGCATCTATGACCTGCTGAATAATAATAGAATAACCAAATAAGCAATATTGAGTATGTGACATATGAGTCTGAGAATGTGAGTCCATAGGTTGTGGGAATAGCTTGGTGATGGGATGAGTGAAGTTATCCCCTTGGTTTCAAGAGCCTGATGGTTGAAGGGAATAATAGGAATCCAGGGCAGTACATAAGTGGGTCAGGCAACATACTGTATGCGATGGGAAGAAACTTGCCACTGGATCCCCTCCCACAGGGCTGGAGCCACATGCCAACTCTCTCACACTCGGTGGGTTGGGCAGCATCTGTGGGGCATGGCATGGAAGGTCCAGTTTGCAATTTTAAAGCTGTGCAGTTTTGATTATAATTTACAGACTTCTGATACACACAGGTCTGTGGAATTTTATATTTACAAGACCCAGTTTCTGTGTGAGAATATGCATGTTAAAGAAACGGCAACACATGCAAAAACAAGAAATTTTGCAGATTCTGAAAACCAAAGCAGCACACACAAGATGCTGGAGGAGCTCAGCAGGTCAGGCAGCATCAATGGAAATGAATAAATAGGCAACATTTCTGGCTGAGAGCCTTCATCAGGACTGGAGAGGAGGGGGAAGACCCCAGAAAAAGAAGGTGGGGGGGGAAGGAGGATAGTTAGAAGATGATAGGTGAAGCCAGGTGTGTGGGAAAAGTAAAGACTGGCAAGGAAGGAACTGGGTAGGAGAAAGGGAAGGTGGAGGGGCAACTGGGGTGGGGGGGAGGTGATACACAGATGAAAAGATGTGCGAGGCCTAAGTAGAAGAAGGTAGGAGGGTTTATTCTGGACTTTTATACTGGAGGTGAAATCGATATGCCATCAGGTTTGAGGCTACCCACATGAAATATAAGGTGTTGTTCCTCCACCCTGAGGGTGGCTTCATTGTGAAACAAGCAGAAGCCATGGACTGACATATCAAATGGGAATCAGAATTGAACTGTTTGGTCATTGGGAAGTCTACTTTTAGTGGATGGAGTGGAGGTGCCAGATGAGAAGCCTGGCCCTCTTGATGAAGGGTCTTGACTGTTTATTCCTCTCTATAGATGCTGTCTGACCTGATCTGCTGAGTTTCTTTTTTTTAAATTTTTTTATTTTTATTTGGATAAGGAATTCACAAGTATCATGAACTTTTTTCACATGTATAACCTTTTCCATTTTTTTAATGTGTATAAATCTATAATTATTTATACATTCCTAAGTACACATTAAGATGATATAAAAAGAAATTAGACACTTAAATAGATAATTATGTGCAGTTGAAATTCTACTCTATTAGGCTAAGTAATGATATTAGTTGTTAAGAAAAATAGTAATGATAGTGGATTAATAATAATTTCCATATATCTCTTCTGGACCATTTCTTTCTGGTCCAAAATATTGTATGTAAGCCTATGTAACTACCATTGTAGGTGTTTATATCCTAACTTGTTCATGTTTGCTCCTACCCCCAAACATAAATATCCAATCCCTATGTACTTATTTACTTAATTTTATCATTTTTTAGCCCTTTCCCAAATCTTTTCCTTGTGTTAATTCTCCATTTTCCAAAAAAAGGAAAAATAAACAAAAACAGTAAACATTTAGACCAGGGGTGCTTTCGTTAGCAATATTACTGTGTTGATGAGAAGAGCAGTATAAATCATTAGGAGAGTCATCTAAAGTCTGCTTGCTTTGGGGTTATATATTCAATCCATTTATTCCAAATTTGATAAAATTTTTCTTTTTGAATTCTCAGAGAGTAAGTCATCTTTTCCATTTTAAATATTTCCAAGATAATTTCATGCTAATCTTTTAATGTAGGTGGTATTGGATTTAGCCACTTTCTAGTGATTGATTTCTTACTTGCTGCTAAAAGGGCCTGCAGCAACTTTATATCTTTCTTCTGTTCAAGAAACAATACATGCCCCAAATAGAGCGTCTCAAAGTTCAGAGGTATCTGGGTCTTAAGTATCTTAACTAATGTTCAATGAATACCTTTCCAATATAAACTTAATTTAGGGCAATCCCAGAAAATATGGAAATAATTTGATCTGCTGAGTTTCAACAGCATTTTTGTGTGTGTTGGTCTGGATTTTCAGCTTCTGCAGAATCTCTTGTGTTTTTAATATAGTCAACATTTTTGAACTTTTCAAGTTTAGTTATTCAACTTAAATGCATTCCTTGCATCTGTATTTACTCGGGAGACAGATACAGAGTTTCAGTCTGTTTCCTTACAGAGTAAGGCAAAGCAGCATCAACTTCATGGACTCTATGAGGAGGTGTTTGTTACCCTGAGGTGGATCAGGGTGGATAAATCTTGGGGCCTGACAAGGTGTTTCCTCGAACCCAATGGGAGGCAAGTGCCGAAATTGCTGGGGCCTAAGCACAGATAGCTAAATAACCCTTAGCTACAGGATAGGTACCAGAGATTTGAAGATAGTTAATGTTGTTCTGCTGTTTAAAAAAGGCTCTAAACAGAAACCGGGAAATTATAGGCTGGAGAGTTCGACATCAGTTCTGGGAAAATTATTGGAAGATAATCTAAGGGACTGGATATATAAGTATTTGGATAGACATGTACCGATTTAGGATAGTCAGCATGGCTTAGTGCGTGGTAGGTCATGTCTAACCAATCTTATATTTTTTTTTCAAGGAGGTTATCAGGAAAGTGGATGAAGGCAGTTTAGTGGATATTGTCTACATGGACTTAAGCAAGGCATTTGACAAGGTCCCAAATGGGAGCCTGGTCAAGAAGGTTCAGTTGCTCGGCATTAAGGATGAGGTAGTAAATTGGATTAGACATTGGCTTTGTGGGAGATTGCAGAGAGTGGTGGTAGAGGGTTGCCTCTCTGACCGGAGGCCTGTGACCAACGGTGCTGCAGGGATCAGTGCAGGGTTCTTTGTTGTTTGTCATCTATATCAATGATCTGTATGATAATGTGGTTAACTGGATCAGCAAATTTGCAGATGACACCAAGATTGGGGATGTAGTGGACAGTGAGGAAGGCTGTCATAGCTTGCAGATGGATTTGCATCAGCTGGAAAAATGGACTGAAAAATGGCAAGTGGAGAGAAGTGGGAGGTTTTGCCCTTCGGTGGGACCAACCAGGATAGGTCTTAAAGCAGTGAGCTGAGGAGTGTGGTAGAACAAGGTGATCTGGGAATACAGGTGCATCATTTGTTGAAAGTGGCATCACAGGCAGATAGGGTCATAACAAAAGCTTTTGGCACGTTGACCTTCATAAATCTATGTATTGAGTACAGAAGATGAGATGTTGAAGTTGTGTAAGATGTCATTGATGCCTAATCTGGAGTATTGTGTGCAGTTTTGGTCACCTACCTACAGGAACGATGCAAACAAGGCTGAAACAGCAGAGGAAATTTACGAGGTTCTTGATGATCTGAGTTGTAAGGAATGATTGAATAGGTTAGGACTGTACACTTTAGAACATAGATTAAGAGGAGATTTGATAGAGGTATACAAAATTATGAGGGGTGTAGATAGGATAAATGCAAGCAGGCTTTTTCCACTGAGGTTGGGTGGGAGGACAACCAGAGGTCATGGCTTAATGATGAAAGGTGAGGTTTAAGGGGAACATGAGGGTCATGAGAATGTGGAATGTGGCAAGAGCTGCCAGTACAAGTGGCCCACCTCAGCTTGATTTCAACGTTTAAGAGAAATTTGGATAGGTACATGAATAGAAGGGATATGAAGTGCTATGATCTGGTGCAGGTTGTTGGGAGTAGGCAGTGTTTTTGGCATGGACTAGTTGGGCCGAAGGAGCTGTTTCTGTTCTGTACTTCTCTATACTTGAACCATACTTGAATATAGCCAAATGAAAGTCACGGGAGAGAAGTTTCATGAATGGACTACAAACGTTTGTACATTAACATATGGAAGTAATATCAGTTATAATCGTCATAAAAAGTATGGATAAATACAGTGCAATGTCAACATAATGTGCATCTCACTCAATGTCAGCAAGACCAAGGAACTGATTATAGACTTCAGGAGAGGGAAACCAGAGGTCCATGAGCAAATTCTCATCAGAGGATCAGAAGTAGAGAGGGTCAGCAACTTTAATTTTCTAGCTGTTAGTATTTCAGGACATGTGTGACTGCAAAGCATACCTCTGCTTCCTTAGGAGCTTGCAAAGGTTCTGCATGACATCTAAAACTTTACAATACTTGTATAGATGTGTAGTGGAGAGTGTATTGACTGACGGCATCATGGCTTGGTATGGAAACACCAATGCTTTTGAATGGAAAATCCTAAAAAAAAAGTGTGTTCCGCCCAGTACATGGATAAAGCCCTCCCAGCCATTGAGTACTTACACCACCAGGTTCAAAAACAGTTACTACCTCTCAACAATCAGACTCTTGAATAAAAGGGGATAACTTCACTCAACTTAACTTACCCATCATTGAAATGTTCCCATAACCAATGGACTCGCTTTCAAGGGCTCTTTGTTTCATGTTTTTGTTATTGCTTATTTATTTATTGCATTTTCAGTTTGTTGTCTTCTGCAGTCTTGTTGATCTTTCATTGATCCTGTTATTTTTTGACAGATTTGTTGATTTTGCCCACAAGAAAATAAATCTCAGGGTGATAAATGGTGACATATATGCATTTTGGTAATAAAATTCACTTTGAACTTTGATATCAAAGGACAATGTTAGTACTACATTATAAGCTACCTGCATTATTGATGCTAACATTTAACAGATTCCCTTGTTGGGAAGCAGGTCAAAATAATACTGCAGTACAGTGGATTCTGGTTAATTGGGATACTTCAGGACCAGTACATTTAGTCGCAATTAACCAGCAGCTCCAATTAACTGAAGTTTCATGGAAATAGTTTAAAAACAAATTAAAAAAAAGACAAACTGAGTAACAAATCACAAGCAAGAGAAAATCTGCAGATGCTGGCAATCCAAGCAACCCACACAAAATGCTAGAGAGACTCAGCAGATAAGGCAACATCTATGGAAAAGAGTAATCAGCTGACGTTTTGGGCTAAGGCCCTTCAGCAGGACTGGAGGAAAAAAAGATGAGTAGTTATGTGTCAATCCACCGTCTTCCTTACTGTCGCGATGAGGCCACACTCAGGTTGGAGGAACAACTCCTTGTATTCCGTCTGGATAGCCTCCAACCTGATGGCATGAGCATTGATTTCTCGAACTTCCAGTAATGCCCCCCTCCTTCACCATTCCCCATCCCCTTTTCCCTCTCTCACCATATCTGCTTGCCTGCCTATTGCCTCCCCCTCTGGTGCTCCTTCCCCCTTTTCTTCTACGGCCTTTTGTCTTCTAATAGATTTCCCCTTCTGCCCTGTATCTCATTCACCAATCAACTTCCTAGCTCTTTACTTCGTCCCTCCCCCTCCCGGTTACACCTATTACCTTGTGTTTCTCTCTCCCCCCCCCCCCAAATCTTTTAAATCTACTCATCTTTTTTTCTCCAGTCCTGCTGAAGGGTCTCAGCCCGAAATGTTGACTTTTTTCCATATGCTGCCTGGTCTGCTGAGTTTCTCTAGCATTTTGTGTGTGAAACTGAGTAACAAATTATATGTCTAAATTAAATATAGAAGAATTGGAACACTACCACTACTACTACAGTACTATAAAACTGTGTATTAGTTCCTAATAGTTATTGATTGAGAAATGCAATTGGGTTGTGCTCTTTTGACTAAATGAGCAAATTCAGGGCAGACACCTAGTAACAAAAATCGCTTTTTGAACTCACAACACACATAGCTGATGCAGTTTTAAAAACGGTTTGCTCAGAGCATGGGCTGTGTCTAATGGCCACACGTGCACAACTAATGCTAGTTAGAAACTAATTGGCAATAGTTTCTAGGCTAGAGTTAGGTTGGGCGACATGGCTCGAAGGGCTGGAAGAACCTGTTCTGTGCTGTATCTCAATAAATAAATAAAGCGGCAGGGTATCCCAAAACAAAAGGGATTCTGGCTACTTTCTCAATTAGTTTATGTGCTTTTTGAGTTCTCCCAAATAAGTGGCTGGCCAGACTAATAGATGGCTCCATTAACCGGAATTCACTGTATATCTAAAATAACAGGACATGGCATCTTGAAATTGCTCTGTACTTTAGCTAGAGGTGTGCAAATTTCTAAAGAATATGGAATGATTAGAAACATAGAAACATAGAAAATAGGTGCAGGAGTAGGCCATTCGGCCCTTCGAGCCTGCACCGCCATTTATTATGATCATGGCTGATCATCCAACTCAGAACCCAGCCTTCCCTCCATACCCCCTGACCCCTGTAGCCACAAGGGCCATATCTAACTTCCTTTTAAACATAGCTAATGAACTGGCCTCAACAGTTTGCTGTGGCAGAGAATTCCACAGATTCACCACTCTCTGTGTGAAGAAGTTTTTCCTAACCTCGGTCCTAAAAGGCTTCCCCTCTACCCTCAAACTGTGACCCCTCGTTCTAGACCTCCCCAACATCGGGAACAATCTTCCCGCATCTAGCCTGTCCAATCCCTTTAGGATCTTATACGTTTCAATCAGATCCCCCCTCAATCTTCTAAATTCCAACGAGTACAAGCCCAGTTCATCCAGTCTTTCTTCATATGAAAGACCTGCCATCCCAGGAATCAATCTGGTGAACCTTCTTTGTACTCCCTCTATGGCAAAGATGTCTTTCCTCAGATTAGGGGACCAAAACTGCACACAATACTCCAGGTGTGGTCTCACCAAGGCCTTGTACAACTGCAGTAGTACCTCCCTGCTCCTGTACTCGAATCCTCTCGCTATAAATGCCAGCATACCATTCGCCTTTTTCACCGCCTGCTGTACCTGCATGCCCACTTTCAATGACTGGTGTATAATGACACCCAGGTCTCGTTGCACCTCCCCTTTTCCTAATCGGCCACCATTCAGATAATAATCTGTTTTCCTATTTTTGCCACCAAAGTGGATAACTTCACATTTATCCACATTAAATTGCATCTGCCATGAGTTTGCCCACTCACCCAACCTATCCAAGTCACCCTGCATCCTCTTAGCATCCTCCTCACTGCTAACACTGCCACCCAGCTTTGTGTCATCCGCAAACTTGGAGATGCTGCATTTAATTCCCTCATCCAAGTCATTAATATATATTGTAAACAACTGGGGTCCCAGCACTGAGCCTTGCGGTACCCCACTAGTCACCGCCTGCCAATCTAATTGTCAGAACTTTTTAAATGTTGGCTTAAGCACATCGGCCACATGAATAACCTGTGATTCTATGATCAAATCATAAAGGCATTGATCCTGACTATGACCAGGAGAGAAATAAAATAGCCCTGGATTCTTTTGCGCCATTTCTAGTATTTTCCACAGTTACCCCCATGGCAAGACGTACACATCTCTATATTTTGCTTACTAGTTTCAACACCTATTTCACCAAAAGTAAGCAAATAGTTATATAAAGCAAATAAAGTAAATGGGTCTTTTTATGAAGATGGCTTGTATATATTAACAATTCAAATTCTTGCATTATATATTAAATATAATTGGCAAGGATTACAGATTCCTGAGACGTTTATGCTTTATATTAGGTGACGTTATTAATCTTGGAAACCGTCAGCTCACTGTTCTGCACATGCCTGGTCACTCTAGAGGTTCCATCTGCCTTCATGACCAGGAGAACCGCATTCTCTTTAGTGGCGATGTAGTGTACAATGGAGCACTGATTGACTGGCTCCCTTACAGTAACGTGAGTGACTACGTCCAAACCTGCAAACGCCTAATGTCGCTGGTGGACAATGACCTTGTGGAAGAAGTGCTACCTGGCCACTTTGATTCTTTTGATGGTGAAAGACTTTACACCTTGGCCTCACGTTATGTTGCTAGTGCAGGAGTGTGCCATAAAATGTTGTCGTTTGCTACTCGAGGCATTGCAAGTGTAGTCCTTTGGTTTAAGAATTCTCATAGGCATTTGGTACGATAAGATTGGTGGCACAAATCTTAGCATCACTTAACCTTTCAGATTTAAATAAAATTGCTTTGTAAAGGAGCGGAAGCCAAATGTTACTCATTCTTAGGGAGTTAAGATTAATACTTGCTTATTGAAGGATGCTGTTTTATAATGCTCCTTGTGGAAGAGTGCAGTCATGTAACAATTCTACAAGTAATTTTGTGATTATATGCTTAAAAAGAATGGAAATGGAATATTAGATTCAACAAGCACAGACTTTGTATTTTATGAAAGACTGCCTTTGAAGTTTAATTATTTATCTATTGAGATACTGTGCAGAATAGGCCCTTCTGGTCCTTTGAGTTATGCTGCCTAGCAATCCCCCTATTTAATCCTGGTCTAATCAAGGGACAATTTACTATGACTAATTGACCTATCATCTTGGACAGTCTTTGGACTGTGGGAGGAAACCAGAACTCCTGGAGGAAACCCACACGGGGAGAATGTACAAACTCCTTACAGACAGTGGTGGGAATTGAACTCAAGTCACTGGTACTGTAAAATGTTGGGCTAACCACTATGCTATTGTGCCACTGACACATTAGAGTAATGCTAATTACTGAACAGTTTTTAATCTAGCTGTGTAATTTTAAAACACTGTTAAAACACTTAGTTCTCCATTAGACATATAATTTAAATGCTACCTGATTTTTGCTGGAAAGAGAACAGTTGGATTGCTTAAATCAATGCACCAATCTTTTTCTCCCCCTCTAAACATACAGAATGGGGTGAAAAACCTTTCTTAGCCTTTTACTAATGATGAGAAGCAGTTAAAATGATCTCTTCAAATCGTATATGATGATGAAGAAGGAAAATTATGTTCCTGTTTGAATAGTCCACATCTTAGTGAATTTCCCAATTGCTCAGCTGACAGGAATAACCTTATGATAAAGCACCCGTGTTTCAGGATATTGATTTCTTTTCTGTAGATAATTTAAGCTCTGTCACTTAATTAAAGTAACTATTCTCAGCTGAGAAAGTTATCTCTTGTGAAATCGATGAGCAAATAAACACTAGGAAATAGCAATACTTAGCCCCATGACTTGTACTGGGGTGCAGGCCACCGACAGTAGCCTGCCATAGTCCTCTGTCCTGGGCCAGTCTCCCACATTATCTTCGGGTGTAGTCCATCTCTTGGTATATCCTTCCCTTCTCAGAGATGAGGCTTCTGCGGCTTCTGTTGCTGTTTCTGTAGCTCTGGGTTTTTACAGTTTGGGTTGCTACCCCCATGCCCAACACACCTCCTTTTGCAGCCAGCTTGGGCAGTACATGCGGAGTTAGGAAATAGTAATAGTATGGTGTAAAATGAGGATGTATACAAATTCCATCGGAAAGCTAGGCAACTTTAAAGTCAGATAATGTATATCTCTATAGTTGGATCAAGCATTAGTGCTTTTTAATGTAAAAGTGTGTTCAGTGAAATTTTCACATTTGCATCGCAGTACTTGATGCAAGGGCTCGTGGGAGAGTATTACGTTTCCTTAGTATCTAGTTTTGAGATGTTTTTCTTTTGATGCAGGGACATGGGCTGAGCAAGGATTAGGGGTGAACTGATCATTTGGTACAATAGCCTGAAGCAAGGGTTCCCAAATAGGGGTCCCCAGACCCCTTGGTGAATGGTAAGGCTCTATGACATAAAGGTTGGGAACCCCTGATCTCTCTGAAGGATGCCAAGAGCTTGTCTTGCTGAGAGTCAGCCTGGAAGGGTTCTCTGTGGAACATGAGGAGGATATGTATAGTGGAGTTTTGTATTGATCACTGTTCTCCTGTGTGCTTCACAGTCCTTTGTCTTTGGTGATCATAGACCTTATTCTGGAGAGCCTTTCACTATTGTCAAATGATAGCATAGAGACGATCCAAGAGAAAACCATTATAAAATGTTTAAATAGGATAGTTTGCTTAAGAGCAAGTCTTGCAGCCAGTGTCAGAATTAAAGGGAATAGTAGTTAATAGTAATACAATTGCACATTAAAATAGAGGATACAATGCTGTAATTAATTATTTTGTAACTGACATGAATTTATTCAAAAACCTGAATGAATTTTGTTTTTTTTTTGTGTGTAGGAAGAGGCCTTTGCTTTTGTATTTGCATATAACTGAGAGCTTGCCTTCTCGGGGAGGGGTAAACTTTAAATAGATAATTGAACAGGGGCGTCCACTTTAGTTAGGAACATCTAAGCAAGTTTCAGTTAACATTCAGAAAGCACAACAGGGCCTCCATGCACTTCTAAGTTCAAAGTAAATGTATTATCAAAGTCACAATATACAACACTGAGAATTTTCCTGTGGACATGCTCAATAAATTATAGAATAATAACTGTAAGGGAATCAGTGAAAGACTGTCCAACTTGGAAGTTTAATTGACAAACATCCTGGTAAGACATTTTGCAAAGTCTTACCAAAATGGTATGAACCTTCCTCATACTGTTTTACCTGCTGGACTGTGTAGATAATATCAAGGGTCCAGGGAAGAGAAGTTTCATGCACTTATTTATCTTTGTAAAGAAGAAATAGTGTTACAATGTATTGTCAACATCACCTGTCTTCTAAAATACTCTTCTGGTTATAACATGAGAGAGCAACATTGTGTGAGGTGTGTTTTGAGATTCTAGTATAGAATAAAATATGGGAAATGGATAAAGACTTAATTTTTATGTTGAACAAGAAAAATGAAACCGAATCCACAGATGGTAGTTTATATGTTCCCTCTTGATTAATTTGGTATTCATATTCACTACAGATGTAACAATAAAAACAAGCATATTACCAATAAAACATGTTTGGCAGTTTGTAGGAGATTCATGTTAAAAGTTAACTTCTGCATCAAGCTTTTTAAAAACCTAACTATAATCCAATTACAATTTGAAATTCTGGAATAAACAGAACACAATTTGAGAAGTCACAGGGCAGTTTGCTTCCAGATCATGTGATTGTTCTAATTCAAGGTCTTTGTTGCCTTGTTTTGGGAATGAATCGTTTCTTAGTCTTTCATCATTATACATCCTGCACATCAATGATATCAGTGTTTTTAAAAAGTGTATTCAAAAGATTAACAATATTCCTGATAACTAGTGTTTTGATTTGACACAGCCAGCAATTTAGCTGATGCATTTATACTGCAGAGTTCCTTCAAGACAACAGAAAATAAGAAGTACCTCAATTTAAATGAGTTGGGATGAAACCTGCCAGACATTTGCACTACTTGTGTTAATCAAGGTAATATAGGACATGCAGAGGTGCCCAATTTCTGAATTTGTTTCACTTTTATAGTTTATATCACTTTACATCTGCAAAATAATATTCCAAATTTCTTGGGTGTTTTTATTCATTTCTCCCCTTGCAGTTGTATTTGACTGGCATATCAGAAAAGCTTGGCAAGTAGTTAATACTGAGAAAATATTTAAAATATACAAGAAACACATCTACAGTAAAAAAAAAGTTCTGAAGATGTTCCTTTCTTTTCTGTCAACAGATGTTTAGACTTGTTTCTGTCAGGGCATTCGCCAATTTTGAATTTTTTTTTAAAGCAGTGATGAATTGTTTTAAAATCCTGTCAAATAATAATTTATTGTAACCAGCTTAAATCTCATCTTCATTTTGTTTCCTCTGTTGTGCTATCCTCGCCTGTGGTTTGGGATTTTGTCCTTCAGCAGTAAGGATCTGGGGGGGGGGGGGGAGTGTTACTTATTTTAAATATTGGGGTTTTTGATACAAAATGCATTTGCAAAATTATAAAGAAGGCATCAGCATAAAGGACAATTTAAATTATACTGAGTTTTAAAAATTCTCCAGTGACTAAAATAATGAATTTGTTACTATGAATAATCTGTATGGATACCTCACATCCAGCCAGGTTCATGGTAGTCGGTGTCTGGCAGTGGACTCCGCTGTGTTTGAGAACTGAAGGAAAACGTAAACAAATTCATAGCAACTTGTCAGTTGAGTTATGTGTCTTTTTCACACACAGTCAAGTATGTAGCTCAGCAAGGTGTAGCTGATGGTATAATTCAGGCAACCACAGGTATAATGTTCATATTGGCACGTGAATGGAAAGTTGTTAGGATTTATATTTTTGGCAGCCTTAACAATTAAATGTGTGTTTTAAACCAAGTGAAGCAATCCACTGCGAGGGGGAAGTATAAAATATGTGTGATTTTGCCAATTTAGGTTAAATTATACTAATCAATTCACTTGGTTCAATCATTGCTGTTGTATGTCTTATTGCTGTGAAATAAATCACTAATTTTTAAAATCTAACTTTTGTCTTAATTTCTTTATTTGGTTTAAAACTGGAGTGACCAGCAATGACATGCATGAGAGAATTTTCATGATCCAAAATCCATGACACTCTGATTCAACCAATGCATTTGTAGATAGATACTTTATTAAGCCCAAAGAAAATTACAGTGTCACAATAGCATTACAAGTGCACAGATATAAATAATAGAAGAGAAGAAGAAAGAATAAAAAATAAGTTACCACAAACTCTTAACAGGAGGGGATCATCACTTCCTGGCTATAGGTTGACTCATTATAGAGCCTAATGGCCGAGGGTAAGAATGACCTCATATAGCGCTCTTTGAAGCAACAGTCTTATTGTATTACTAAAAGTGCTCCACTGTTATTCCAAGATGGCATGCAGAGAGTGGAAAACATTGTCCAGAATTGCCAGTATTTTCCGTAGGGTCCTTTGTTCTACCACCGTCTCCAGTGTGTCCAATTTGACTCCTATAACAGAGCTAGCCTGTTCTAATCAGTATATTGAGCCTGTTGCCCCAGCACACCACCACATAAAAGATTGAACTGGCGACAACGGACTGATAGAACATGTGGAGGAGAGGCCTGCCTAATCCAAAGGACCTCAGTCTCCTCAGAAGTGGGGGCGATTCTGGTCCTGCTTGTTCTCTGTTAGTGCTCCTCTCAAGTGTGTCATCCGGGTCCACCCTTCAGGTACTTGTCACAGTGGTAATGTGAATCCTTCCACGGTATGCTGGCATTTATAGCGAGAGGATTCGAGTACAGGAGCAGGGAGGTACTACTGCAGTTGTACAAGGCCTTGGTGAGACCACACCTGGAGTATTGTGTGCAGTTTTGGTCCCCTAATCTGAGGAAAGACATCTTTGCCATAGAGGGAGTACAAAGAAGGTTCACCAGATTGATTCCTGGGATGGCAGGTCTTTCATATGAAGAAAGACTGGATGAACTGGGCTTGTACTCGTTGGAATTTAGAAGATTGAGGGGGGATCTGATTGAAACGTATAAGATCCTAAAGGGATTGGACAGGCTAGATGCAGGAAGATTGTTCCCGATGTTGGGGAGGTCTAGAACGAGGGGTCACAGTTTGAGGATAGAGGGGAAGCCTTTTAGGACCGAGGTTAGGAAAAACTTCTTCACACAGAGAGTGGTGAATCTGTGGAATTCTCTGCCACAGCAAACTGTTGAGGCCAGTTCATTAGCTATGTTTAAAAGGAAGTTAGATATGGCCCTTGTGGCTACAGGGGTCAGGGGGTATGGAGGGAAGGCTGGGTTCTGAGTTGGATGATCAGCCATGATCATAATAAATGGCGGTGCAGGCTCAAAGGGCCGAATGGCCTACTCCTGCACCTATTTTCTATGTTTCTATGTTTCTATGATATCCCTTTCCTTACTCTTTTGTCCAATGATCAAAATCCACTTCTGATTCTGGTCTGTTGTTTTGCAATTATTATAGTTGCTCTTCATTGAGAGAGAGCGTTCCAAGTACTGCTTCTAGTGAAGCCGATCTGGTATTCTATGAAATCAAGAGATAATATTTCTCTGTTCATTCTCTGACTTATATTAAACTGCTTAAGATACCATTTTCTTTTCATACGGATCCAATAATTGACCTGCAGAATTATAAATGCAAGAAAGTCTGCAGATGCTAGAAATCCAAAGCAACACACACAAAATTATGGGGGATCTCAGCAGGTCAGCCAGCATTTATGGAAGTTGATGTTATGGGATGAGACTCTTCTTCAGGACTGGAAAGGAAGGGGGAAGACACCAGAATAAGAAGGTGAGGGGGGAGGGACGAGAAGAACAAAACTAGTTTGAGGGTGATAGGTGAAGCCAGGTGGGTGGGAAAGTTAAAGGGCTGGAGAAGAAAGAATCTGAAAGGAGAGGAGAGTGGACCATTGGAGAAGGAGGAGGGGAACCGGGGGGAGGTGAGAAGAGGTAAGAGGCAAGAATGGTGAATAGAGGGGGGGGGAGGGAATTTTTTTGTCGGAAGGAGAAATGGATGTTCATGCCGTCAGGTTGGAGGCTACCCAGGTGGAATATAAGATGTTGCTCCTCCACCCTTCATCTTGGCACTAGAAGAGGTCATGAACCGACATGTTGGAACGGGAATGGGAATTAAAATGTTTTGTAAATCCATCCCGGCTGTTTTAGAGTTATTAGCACAATTCAGTTTCTTTTCTGGTTATAAATTAAATCTTAGTAAGAGTGAACTTTTCCCGATTAATAAACAACTTCCCTTATATCATAACTTTCCATTTAAATTGATTAATAATTACTTTTCATATTTTGGGATTAAAATTACTTGTAAATACAAAGATTTATTTAAGATTAACTTTTTACCATTAATAGACCATATTATTCAACTTTCATCTAAATGGTTTCCTTTATATTTAACTTTGGTCGTATTAATGCAGTTAAGATGTTTTTTTTGCCAAAATTTTTATATATATTTCAAGCATTACCAATCTTTGTTCCAAAATCTTTTTTTGACAAAGTCGACTCTAAAATTTCTTCATTTATTTGGCAAAATAAAAACCCGAGACTGGGTAAAATACATTTACAGAAAGCTAAGAGAGTTGGAGGCTTAGCATTACCTAATTTTAGATTTTATTATTGGGCAATTAATATTCGACATATGAAATTCTGGTTACTTGACCAGGATATACTATCCATTCCTAAATGGGTAGCATTGGAATTACAATCTGTTCAGGGTTATACACTTGGCTCTATTTTAGGTTCCTCTCTTCCTTTTGATTTGAAACGCCTTAAACAGGTGTCTAACCTGATAGTTAAATATACCTTACGTATTTGGTTTCAATTCAGAAAGTTTTTTGATCTTAATCAATTTGAGTTAGCGATTCCTATTTTAGGTAACATATTTTTTCCTCCCTCTTTTACAGATTGTGCTTTTCAAATTTGGAAGACTAAGGGTATTTCACGGTTTTTGGATTTATTTTTAGATGGTTCCCTTATGTCTTTTGAACAATTATCTAATAAATATAACTTATTAAGAATACATTTTTTTAGATTTTTACAAGTTAGAAATTTCCTAAGTACTATACTTTCTTCCTTTCCAATGCTTCCTCCTACATACATTTTAGATACTATAATTAACCTTAATCCATGTCAGAAAGGTGCATCGGCTATGATTTATAATATTATTATGAAACTTAGGAAAGCTCCATTTAATAAGATTAGGGTAGATTGGGAACAGGAATTGGGGTTTATCATTTCTGTGGATGACTGGGGGCAGATTTTACAATTAGTCAATACTTTCTCTATCTGTGCTAAACATTCCCTAATTCAATTTAAAGTTGTTCATAGAGCACATATGTCCAAAGATAAATTAGCGCGCTTTTATTCTCATATTAATCCTTTTTGTGATAGATGTCCAGGGCAGATAGCCTCTTTAACTCGTATGTTTTGGTCTTGCCCTACTCTGGAAACTTTTTGGAGAGACATTTTTAATATTATCTCCAAGGTATTGAATATAGATATCTCTCCTCACCCTATTACTGCTATCTTTGGACTACCTAAAATTTCCAGTAATCTTTCCCCTTCAGCCCGTAGAATGATTGCATTTCTTACTTTAATGGCGAAAAGATATATCTTACAACATTGGAAAGAGCTTAATGCTCCAACTACCTTTTTTTGGTTTTCTCAGACGATATTATGCTTGAATTTGGAGAAAATTAGAAGCAATCTTTATGACTCCTCATTTAAATTTGAATAGACCTGGAGATCTTTTATTCAATATTTTCATTTAATGTAATATATACCCTTCTTGTTTTTTTTACTGTTTTTAATGGAGGTCGGGATTGAGGACGTTATTTTAAGTTTTTTAACTCTGTTTGGTTTCAAGTTAGCCCATTGCTTTGCTTTGCTTTTAGTTAGTTGCACGGTGGGTTTTTTTTGGGTTTTTTTTTCCTTTTCTCTATTGATATATATATATAAAAAGAAAAAAGAAAAAAAATGTTTTGTATTTACTGATTACAAAATCCCTTTCTTTAATTTTGACTGTCAGTAATTTTCCACCAATCCCCAAACCTCTCTCCATTATGTGGATCCTTAATATCATAAATTTTAATTTTATCCATCTTAAACTATAGCTCCTTTTCTAAATAGTTACAATTCACAAATTTTGAGATTAAGCTATTAATTGCCTCTGTAAAAGGCTGAGTACCTATCATTCAGACAGTATAAAATGTAGTATTTGTTTCTCTTGGTGATGTTCTCTAGATTTCAGTGGAGTTAACCAAAATACAACTTGTGGTGTTCAACATGGTTAAGTAGACAGCTCATTGCTGTGATAATATCAGATGCAGCAGTATTAATTAATCATGCAATTTCGACAAGGATTTCTATTATTGCAAAATACTCTGAAGTGTTTTATAAGTCCTACAATTTGATTTAAGCTATACAAAGTGATTTTTAGGAAAGTTACTAAAAACTGCTTGAGAATAAGTCTCTAGACGAGACAAGATTTAGAAGGCTTATAATGTAACTCCCTATACAGAAGCGGTATCAGTCTAAATTGGAGCACAGAGGGCTGTAAAAGTAAAGGGTATTAGAGATGAAGAAGGACAAACCTTGTGGGGAGGGAGCAAAACAGGGAAGGATTTCCAAGTTATTTATGTTCAATTTTATAAAACATCTAAGGGAAATGGGCATTTTGGGAATTAAATGTTGCTCCATTCATTCTGTTGGTGAATCAGATTTGTGTGTGTTAGGTCACCCTCTTAAAGACTCGTGGTTTGAAACCTAAACACTTAGCAAGGTAGTGCATTGACCCCTGCCCTCCCTGCACCATTCACTCTTTTAAAGAGATAAAAGTGCTATGTAGTATTTTTCCCATAAATGTGATTAGATTAACCTAAAAGGGGAGGACAACGTGCATGTGCGTTGTTCAATTGGTGATGTTTTATGTATAGAAACATAGAAAACATACAGCATAACACAGGCCCTTCAGCCCACAAAGCTGTGCTGAACATGTCCCTACCTTAGAACTACGTAGGCTTTACCCATAGTCCTCTACTAAGCTGCATGTAGCCATCCAGGAGTCTCTTAAAAGACCATATCATTTCCGCTTCCACCACCGCTGTCAGCAGCCCATTCCACGCACTCGCCACTCTGTGTAAAAAAAACTTATCCCTGACATCTCCTCTGTACCTACTTCCAAGCACCTTAAAACTATGCCCCCTCGTGCTAGCCATTTCAGCCCTGGGCAAAAAGCTTCTGACTATCCACACGATCAATGCCTCTGTATGTATGTATGTATGTATGTGTGTGTGTCTGTGTGTGTGTGTATATATATATATATATATACATACACACACACACAGTTGCATGAAAAACTTCGTTAACCCTTTGCAATTCCCTGGTTTTCTGCATTAATTACTCAAAGTGTAGTCTGATCTTCATCTAAGTCACAATAATAGACAAACACAATCTGCCTAAACAAACAATTGTACTACAAAGTTCAAAGTAAAATTTATTACCAGAATACATACTTGTCACCAGATACAACCAAGATTCTTTTTCCTGTGGGCATACTTAGCGAATCTATAGAATAGTAACTGTTGAACCGTTACCTGTTGTCAATACTGAGTGCACCATTTAATCAATCATAGTCTAGGTTCAAAAAGTATGTGAACCTCTGGTAATGCCTTCTTAAAAAAAGCTGTTTGGCGGTCTGGGTTGTAGAGGTGCACTGCCCTATAAAAAAGACACATAAAGTCAGGTTACTGACAGCCTTCTCTTTTCAAGAAAAATCTGTTTATGTGTGCTATGCCTCGATCAAAACAATCAGAGGACCTTTGAAGAAGAATTGTGGAGATGCATGAAGCTGGAGAAGGCTATAAAAGCATATCTAAAGACCTGAGTGTTCATCAGTCCACAGTAAGAGAAATTTTCTCCAATGGAGGAAATTCAGTACTGTTGCCTCCTACTCCCTATGAGTAGGTGTCCTACAAAGATCACACTGAGAGAACAATGTGCAATGCTGAAGGAAATGAAAAATAACTCAAGGGTAACAGCAAAAGGCCTGCAGAAATCTCTAGGACTTGCTAAAGTCTCTGTTCATGTGTCCACTATAAGACAAACTGAACGAGAATGCTGTTTACGGAAGGATACCATGGAGGAAACCACTGCTCTCCAAAAGAAAAGAAATGCTGCACATCTCAGATTTGCAAAAATCCACCTGGATGTTCCACAATACTTCTGGGACAATGTTCTGTGGATAGATGAGACAAAAGTTGAACTTCTGGCAGAAATGCACACCACTATGGAGGAAAAGAGGTACTGCACACCAACACGAAAGCCTCATCCCAACTGTGAAACACGGTGGAAGGAATATTATGGTTTGGGACTGCTTTGCTGTCTCATGGCCTGGACGGCTTGCAATCATTGAGGGAACAATAAATTCAAAATTGTATCAAGACATTTTACAGGAGAATGTCAAGGTAACTGTCCATCACCGGAAGCTTATTAGAAGTTGGATGAAACAAGTAAATGATCCAAAACATGGGAGTAAATCAACAACAGAATGGTTTAAAAAGAAGAAATTTTGTATTTTGGAATGGCCAAGTCAGAGATCTTAACCCAATTGAGATGTTATGGCGTGACCTGAAGAGGATTGTTCATGCAAGGTATCCCTGAAATGCTGATGAACTGAAACAGTTTTGTATGGAGAAATGATCTAAAATTCCTCCTTGGCATTGTGCAAGTCTGATCAGCAGCTACAGGAAACGTTTGGTGAAGGTTATTACCGCTAAAGAAGGTTCTACCAGTTATTAAATACAAGGCTTCATTTTTTTCAGCTGGACTGTGTGACTAAACAATGTGTTCAATAAAGACATGAAAGGTACAATTGTTCGTGTGTTATTAGTTTTGGCAGATTGTGTTTATATTGTGACTTAGATGAAGATCAGACTACATTTTGTGAGTAATTAATGCAGAAAACCAGGTAATTGCAATTTTCTTGCAACTGTATGTAAAGAACCTGATTCAAAATTGTAAGGATTCAATAAATCAAGCCATTCCTTTTCCTTTTCATATAAAATTTAAGACAAAATATTTTATTAATAAACAAAAAAACTATAACAATCAGAATTATAACAATGTTACAGCATAGATGAACCCATCAAGCCTTAAAAGTTACTAGATAAGTAATGAAAAAATTTCCCATCTGAAACACCGCAATAATTATACCATCGATTATCTTGCTCAGCAGCATTTAAGAGTCAACAACATGGTTGGATTTGGAATTATATTTTGAACAGAGCAGACAAGAGTGGCAGATTTACTCCACTGAAGAAAAACTGAATTAGAAGCATTTTTACAAAAAATTGGTAGTTTTGTTGTTGTCAGTATTTTTCTGAATTCCATTTTATTATCTAAATTCAAATTGCACTGCTGTCACATTAAGATGTGAACTGTGTACTTACATTTTCAGCCAAAATTGCTGAATTATTAATCTGATATTTTAAGCAGTGCTCCATCACAATAAATGCTGGTCTTACAGATCTCATAGAGTAACTTTCTGTAGGGCATTCTATTATTTTTGTTGCAAAAAAATCCTCATGTCACTTTTAATATAGTTCCCATCACCTTTACTCCATGGCTTCTAGCTCTAAAGTTTAAAGATAAGTATTAACTTTATTTGTCACATGTACATCAAAACATATAGTGAAATGTTTTTTTTGCGTCAAAGTCCAACACAGACCGAGGATGTGCTGGAGGCAGCTGCAAGTGTCGCCATGCTTCTGGCTCCAACATAGCATGCCAACAACTTACTTACCTGCATGTCTTTGAAATGTGGGGGGGGGGGGGAAACTACGCGGTCTCAGGGAGAACGTACAAACTTCTTAAAGTGGCGGGAATTGAACCCTAATCATTGGCACTGTGAAGTGTTATGCTAACCCCATTCTGCCAATGAAAACAGTCCCTTTTAATGTCTAAACAACCCTGATTTCACTAATTTATTGATGTCTATGAAGTCCCTCATTCCTGGAATCATCTCATAAGTTTCTCCTGCACCTTTAAGATCTAAACATCTTTTTGGAAATTGATACTTGGAACTGGGTATAATATTCAAGCTGTGGCCATTTAAGTGTCAATAAAGCAACACATCCAAAGTACTGGAGGAACTCAGCAAATCAGGCAGGGGAATAAACAAACGATATTTCGGGCTGTCACCGTTCATCCAGCCCAGGATTCTGTATTCTTTTAAGTGCTTTCTCAAACTAACCTGTCACTTTCAGCAATTTGTCCACATATATATCCTTTCACTTTGAGATTTGCGACCTATATATCGCCTTCCCTTATTCTCATACTTGTTCCGTTCTCCTTTATATTTGTGTACTGGAAATAATCTTGAATTTGAATTTCTATCTTGTAATATTTTCACATTGCATTTCATTGGTCCTAGCAGCTTGTTAATTTCTTAACTATTATTTTCACAGTTTGAATTATGTCTTCTTCCTGCCCATCATTTTGGCTTCTGCTATCTTTCTTTCCAGCCCTGATGAGGAGCCTTGGCCCAAAATATTGCCTGTCCATTTCCCTTCACGGATGCTGCCTTCAGGATTTTCGTGTTGGTCCAGAATTTTCTAATCTGTAGAGTCTCTTGTGTTTTCAACTCATCTGTGTATCAGCAACAATATCGTATCTCTTCATTTGTCACTTCCCTCAGATGCATTCAAGGAAATATAATACAACCTTTGCAGTCTGGAGCTGCACACAAAATGCTCAGCATATCAGACAATTTATATGGAAGAGAATAATTAGTTGATGATTAAGGCTAAAACCTTTAATCGGGACTGGAGAGGAAGGGGTAAGAAAGCGAGGTTGGTGGTGGGGGTGAAGTAAGAACCAGGGAGGTGGTAGGTGAAACCATTTAAGGGGGAAAGTGGATGGGTTGGGGAAAGTTGGATAGATGTCTAGGTAGGTGGAAAGTGCTTAAGTGGGTGGGGGAGGTGAATACGTGCTTGGGTGGGTGGGGGTGGTGAAGTGAGAAGCTGGGTGGAAAGTAAAGGGCAGAAGAAGGAATCTGATAGGAGAGGAGAGTGGACCATAGGAGAAAGGAAAGAAGGCAGGCGAGAAGAGGTAAGAGGGGATCCAGAATAAGGGAGTGGGGAGATAAACGACTGGAATAGTGAGAAATCACTGTTCATGTCGTCAGGCTGGAGTTGCAACCCAGTTCTATTGTCACCGATGCGAAAGGCAGAGTCGTTGCCGCAGGGGGGGGGTTGTTACCCTGGGAGACGGACACATCCGGCCTCTCGCCCGCCGTGGCTGCTGGGTAATAACAGTCTCTCCTCGCGCCTCTGCCGATGATGGCGTCGAGCGTGAAGTCCTCTAATTGACAGTCCAGCAAGCCAATAAACAAACGCCGTTCCTTTCCGCCTCTCAGCGACGAACGGCATATCGACCAATGGGAGTTGAGGAAGGTCGTGCCGCCGCAGAGGGAGACTGTCGGCGCGATGAGTGTCTCCCTGAGGTGAGTGTTGAGATTACCCTTGGCGGTAGTTAGTAAATATGGTCATCATTGAAATTCGTGTACTTGACACACTCGATATGGGTCTTGTAAGGCATTTGCATGACTGGTAGTTTGTTCCAGAAAGGAACATCCCATGGGATGGGAGGTAGGGGGAGCGTCAAATTCGAATGCTGCATTTTGAAATTGGGCCGTACTTAGTTGCTGGAATAAGAAATTGCTGAAAACGGATCAGGTAGCATCGGTTGGTTTTAAACTGCGGTGAGTACGGAGGAGTGCCTGGATTCTTCAAAGGGAATATCTACAAGGGTGAAGGCTGGTTATCATCGGGATAAACTGTTGGAGACGTTGTCAAGGAGAAAACAAAATCCATTGATTAATTGTTTATTCTGACCTGGAAGGACAGATCTCTTGTGAGAAATACAGCAACTAGATTAGTGAACCCCCTCTTGTTTGGCCTGGTATGAGTTTTTTTTGAGAGGGGGCCTACAAGATTGAAGGATGTCAGATGTTTGCCAGGAGGTATTGGTGGGTGGCTTTCATGAGCATCTGTAGCTTTGTATAATGCCGCCTGTGTCAGGAGTCTAGGATTTTTGATCAGCAAAGGAATAACATTGAAAACCCTTGACAGCAATTTGCAGCAAAGGCATGGATGCCAGAAGTTCATCTTGGGCAGCTTTAATTGCTCCATAAATACCTGTACCAAATTTACTTTTACATGGAGATGCTTGCCGTGAAGCTGAGTCCTCATCCCCCACACCCTTTATTGAGCCTAAAAGCTATTATTTTATATTATTAATATAATTATATTATTAATATAATGAAGTTAGTCCTGACGAAGGGTCTCGGCCTGAAACGTCGACTGCACCTCTTCCTATAGATGCTGCCTGGCCTGCTGCGTTCACCAGCAACTTTGAAATATATTACTTAGTTTGCTTCATTTTAATGTTTTAATTTATTCATAAGTGCTTTAATGTATTTTAATTGTATTTACTCATTTAATCTTTTAATAATTGGTTCCTTAAGGTTGTCATAGCCAGGGATGGTAGTGTGCATAATCTCCCACTACCTATTAGATGCTCCCAATAGTTTGTGTCTCAAATAGCCTGTGACAACCAAGTCCAGCTCCTGGACTTCAGGTGTGGTTTAGCTGTTAAGCCCAGTGGATCCATTTCTACTGACAGGAGAAGGGACAAAGGCAAGTTACTGGCGCCTTAAAACCAGTCACTTCAGATAGATGGGGCTCATCAGCCGTGGTTGGCAGCTCATCTAGGAGAGGGAAAACTCTGACTTCCAACTTCCGCTACTTTGCGGCTATACCTTGGATTGGAGGGTTGTGACTAGTGGTGTCCCACAGGATCAGTTCTGGGAGCTCTACTTTTCGTGATTTTTGTTAACGACCTGGATGTGGGGGTAGAAGGGTGGGTTGGCAAGTTTGCAGATGACACAAAGGTTGGTGGTGTTGTGGATAGTGTAGAGGATTGTTGAAGATTGCAGAGAGACATTGATAGGATGCAGAAGTGGGCTGAGAAGTGGCAGATGGAGTTCAACCCCGAGAAGTGTGAGGTGGTACACTTTGGAAGGACAAACTCCAAGGCTGAGTACAAAGTAAATGGCAGGATACTTGGTAGTGTGGAGGAGCAGAGGGATCTGGGGGTACATGTCCACAGATCCCTGAAAGTTGCCTCAGAGGTAGATAGGGTAGTTAAGAAAGCTTATGGGGTGTTAGATTTCATAAGTCGAGGGATAGAGTTTAAGAGTCGGATGTAATGATGCAGCTCTATAAAACTCTGGTTAGGCCACACTTGGAGTACTGTGTCCAGTTCTGGTCGCCTCACTGTAGTAAAGATGTGGAAGCATTGGAAAGGGTACAGAGGAGATTTACCAGGATGCTGTCTGCTTTAGAGAGTATGCATTATGATCAGAGATTAAGGGAGCTAGGGCTTTACTTTTTGGAGAGAAGGAGGATGAGAGGAGACATGATAGAGGTATACAAGATAATAAGAGGAATAGATAGAGTGGATAGCCAGCGCCTCTTCCCCAGGACACCACTGCTCAATACAAGAGGACATGGCTTTAAGGTAAGGGGTAGGAAGTTCAAAGGGGATATTAGAGGAGGGTTTCTTACTCAGAGAGTGGTTGGAGTGTGGAATGCACTGCCTGAGTCAGTGGTAGAGGCAGATACACTAGTGAAGTTTAAGAGACTACTAGACAGGTATATGGAGGAATTTAAGGTGGGGGCTTATATGGGAGGCAGGGTTTGAGGGTCGGCACAACATTGTGGGCCGAAGGGCCTGTACTGTGCTGTACTATTCTATGTTCTTTGTATCCACTCAAGGGCAAGGCTTCACGAGTAATCACTGAGGGAAAAATCCGGAACTGGAGTTCCTAAGGCCAGGGGTCCCCAACCTTTTTTGAACTGCAGACTAGTTTAATATTGACAATATTCTTATGGACCGGCTGACCGGGGGTGGGGGTGGGGCGGGCGGTATATAACGACCGGAATATAGGTGGTGTCAACTATGTCACTTATAAGTGGCTAATACACTCAATTTTGTTTCTAAAAGGGTTTATCTAACGAATTTAATATTAAACACACAGTGCATATTTTCCTGGCATGAATATAGTGATAAGTCAATTACAAGTCACTTATAAGTCAATAGCATCATATCATTTTAAGTAACGTTTGGATATTAAATACACAGTGCATATTTTCCTCGTATGAACTGTTACGTACCCTGTAACTGGGTTGCCAAACCAGCAGAAATGGATCACTCAGTTGGAGTCTGGATTACTAGAACTAAAAAAATTTTATTAAAGAAACAAGCAACACAGTACTCTAATCAAACGGATAATAAATGCAACAGTTCAGCAATGATAAACACACATGTACACAGAATTAGGATAACAGGATCAATCAAGCTCTATCGTCGTCTAGGGGTAAATGACCAGTTTCAAAGTGACGCAAAGTTCTGTTCAATTGAATTCAGTTCAGTTCGCAGTAATCACTGCCATGGGAGATGGACTGTGTGGGGGAAGGAGAGAGAGAGCAAAACGAATGAATATTCAAACGGCTTCCACACAGACCTTCGATATTCTTCGCAGTCAGCTTTCGGGCGAGCCCTTTGTGATGTCTTCTGAGGTCACCAACCGTGACCCCTCCGTTTCCAGATACGATCGTTTCTCTGCGGTGAACCTGGCACCCAGGCAAGGGCGGACACACACCAGGTTCCCGCCGATTGTACCTTTCCACCCTGTGCGTCTATGGCTTGGTCCCGCGACCAGCCTTCCAAAACTTCCCACCGACTTATGGGAGGCGCACCGCTTCCAGGGTCTCGTTACCTCGTGGTGTCGTGTGTGTGTTGCCTTAGCGAACCTGTCCCTTTTTATCCCCCTGCTGGGGTATCGCCTGCCCATAACTTCAAACAGTTCAGGGTTCAAAGGGGGAGCCGATCTTGACAGCTCTCCTTCCGTTAAACTCTCCCATCCCTTCATTAACATCTCCAAATGCTGCTCCATTGTTTTCCTTATCTCTCTTTCTCCTGAAGACAGGTGGCAGACCAACTGCTGATCCCACTGGTGCCAGCACAGGCCAGCTAACATCTTAATCTATGTGTATTCTGGTCACAGAACATATAAAATCATTGCAACACACCAATATCGCTGAATCAGTGGGAGCCCTGAGCTTGTTTCCCCTGCAACAAGACGGTCCCATCAAGGGGTGATGGGAGACAGCTATACTCGAAGGGGGTTCCTTATGTCCAGTCTATTCCGCAATTTAGTTTCCGTTGCATTCATTGCAGAAAACCCCGCTTCGCAGAGATATAATTTTGGAAATGGAAGCAACGTTTTCAGTGCTTTTGTGGCTATCTCAGGATATTCAGCCTTGACTTTGATCCAGAATGCCGGCAGAGATGTTATGTCAAACATACTTTTCAGCCCACCGTCATTTGCAAGCTTCAGGAGTTGATCTTCTTCCAACACTGACATGGATGATTCACCGGGGACATTCACAAATGGGTCACGGACCTATTCTTTTACACGTCTTGGGTCATTTGCGATTGGGAAGTAAAGGCTGATTTATACTTGTGTGTCAAATGTACGCCATAGGTACTGCGTACCCCATGCTGTAGGGTGACGTGCACCTCCCCAAAAATGTAACTCGCGCGTTGCAGTGACGCAGACCACACCAACTGTGATTGGTCCACTTGGTAGCATCGCATTTCCTCATACGCATTTCCGGTTGCTTTTCTCCGCCATGTCTGTACACTGATGCGAAATAAATGGTTGGAGACGATGAACCAAATCGTCAAATCTACCTGCCGACATCCGAAAATATTTTAAATGCATTTCCTCGTCCGTGTCTCTCACGAAGAAACTCAACAAAGCAGCATAGAAACCCCACCGCCAACTAGCGTTTTGGTGGTGGATTGCAGAGCGACGCAGACACAACTACGTGTGCTCGCTACGGCGTAGGGGCACGCAAAAGTATAAATCAGGCCTACGGCGTAGCCCTTATGCATAACGCTCGGATTCTGTCAACAGCAAAGATGTGTGATCGCGCATATCGTGTCTACTTGCTGTCCCCACAGTTCCAGTTTGGCTTTGAAAGCAGAAACTTTATCTGCCAACTTGAAGACAGTTGTCATTCTCCCCTGAAGTGACAAATTGAGTTCACTGAGCAGGTTGAAGATGTCACACAGATAAGCAAGTTTTGCTATCCACTCCTCGTCACTGAAGTGTGCTGCCAGTAGTGACTCTTTTCCTGAAAGAAATCTCTGTAGCAGCTCTCTTAACTCAAAAACCCTGGCCAGGGCTCTCCCCCTTGATAGCCACCTGACTTCAGTGTGTAAGAGAAGGCGTTTGTGCTCTGCATCCATTTCCTCGCAAAGCTGCTCAAACAGATGTTTCTTAGCCTTAGCAATACGGCTAGCCACTAAGTACGACGCTCTCAGAGCAGCAGCATTTGTGGAGGTGGTGGCTGTCAGCACTTGCTTCTGTCCCGCTTGCTCAAGTTTTTTCCACTCAAAAGACTCAACGGGTTTGTCTTTAAGTGCAGGGTGCTTGGACTCAAGGTGCCGAAGCACTTTTGAGGGCTTCATTGCCTCATTAGACAGCTTGTCTCCACATATCACACACAGGGGGTTTGGGAGTGTGCGAGTCACCGGTCACATTAAAGCCATATTTTATGTACGACTCGTATTTTCTGTTGAAGGAAGCTTTCTTTTTTTTTGCAGTCTCGGCCTCAACTGTCTCTGCATTATCATCATTGTTAGGCCTTTTTTGTCTCCTACCATTTCTTCCAAAGAAACTCTCAAGTGACTTATGTTTTTCACTCATCATATTATACCGCTAAATTATATTGTTTCCTTGCGGCCCGGTAGCACATGCTTTGTGGCCCTGTGGTTGGGAACCACTGCCCAAGGCAGTCCTACATTGACTTCAATGCTGACTGGCTACTCCTGCGATGCCACTGGTGTTAAACTGTAGTGGTCTCTGCCACTCTTTATCTTTTATCACTTGCATGAAGGGAGAATCTGCTGCATGGGCAACAGCTTGCTCTCCATATCGCACTGCCCTGACTTGTGTATCACATAGACAGCCGGGACACAACATCCACGATCAACTCCGACCAATAGAGGGCTCAACTCTTTGGGTTATAGCATCGTAAATAACTGAAGAGTTAGCCATTTGCACAGATTGAACTTTTAGATTTTGAATGTATCTGGGAGCTCTGGATTATATAGAGAAATCTAGCAAAGCATTAGCTAAAATATTAGTTTACTTTAATTTTGTAAATGAATTTACCTCTTTTACTCAGCATCATCCAAAAAGAAATGATTCAAACTAATGTGCCACCCATCAAATGTCTGCAATTATTAATCGAAATGAATGTAGAAGATCCTGGGATTATTCCACCAACTATACTTTTAAGATAATTTAAGCATTCTGCATTAATTAAATCCACCTCCACAACTATATGGTCACATAAATAGAAAATGTTACTTATGCTGAAGATCAAGTGGCATCTGGGGGGAAGAGAGAATTTAGTAGGGAACCTCTCATAGCAATATGTAATCTGTGATTAACTGTTTCAGAACGGAGCTTAACATGGATAAGTCAAAAAGGAAAAAGCGGCGAGAACTGACGGAAGAGCAGAAACAGGAAGTTAAGGAGGCATTTGACTTATTTGATACGGATAAGGATAAAGCAATAGATTATCATGAATTGAAGGTGCATTTTCTTATTTAATTCCATCTTCATTGCTATATAAAGTAATGTTGTTTATTAACTTCTTTTGCTTTTATCTATGGCAGTAATCGCAAACTGATTGACAATTGTGTTGTCTGCTGGTACACATGGACAGAGGAGAAAACAAAAGTGCTGAAAATCCGAACTAAGAAATCTGAAATACTTAGACTGACAGAATATGTAGAATAACAGAACAAAAAAAGGCATTACCGCTTAACAAATTAACTTTTTACATCAGCACAAGATTTGTATTTGTTCAGAAGATATTCAAATAAACCAAACATGGGAAAGGATGAAAAAACAAAAGGGTGGTCTGCAGAAGGAAAAAACTATATTATGAAAGAGTTGTACAAAGGGAGTTGGTAAGTGAAGAAACATGAAGTGTACAGGAGTATTGTAATCCTTTGTAGACTTATGAGGTATCATGACATAACTAGCATTTATTGCCAAGTCCTAGTTGTGGAGAGAGTTCTACTTGTTTTGTTAGCGCTGGAAATAGTTACATTTGGACATGTCTCGTTAGCGTGGTAGCAGGATGGCCGCATTGTTTATTCCAGGGACCAGCTGATTGCGCTCATGCTGGCCGGTTTAGCGAACAGAGCAGTGGACATCCCGGCTGAAATCTGGAGGAAAACACACAGAGGATGCAGAGGGGGATCAAAAAGGCGAGGGAAGAGGACCGGGTCGAGACAACAGAGGCTTATGGAGAAGAGAAGTTATAAGCCATGTCTCCCCTCTGTCATCATGGGAAATGTGAGATCGCTGGGGAATAAAATGGGCGAACTGAAGGAGCTTGTCAGGAGTCAGAGAACATTTCGGGCAGCAGTGTCATATGTTTTACTGAAACGTAGCTGCACGAGGACATATCTGATCAAAGCGTTTCCATAGAGGGCTTCCAGACCGTTCGAGCTGACCAGAATTGCACTGAGAGCGGTAAGCGTAAAGGAGGGGGGGTTTGCGGTTCTGGTAAACAACAGATGATGCAATCCCGGGCATATTACAATCAAGGAACGTGTTTGTAGCCCGGATATTGAACTTTTTGCTGTTGGACTCGGCCATATTATTTGCCAAGGGAAATCTCGCATGCAATTGTGGTTGTTGTGTACATCCCACCCTCTGCCAACCCAACGTCGGCGTGTAACATCATTTACACCATCATCGCCAGATTACAAACTCAGCACCCGAGTGCCCTCATTACCATCTCGGGTGACTTCAACCATGTTAACATGGCTAGAACACTGCCCAACTTCACGTAGTATGGGAGCTGTACAATCAGAGGGGAGAGGACTCTGGATTTGATGTACACTAATGTTAAGGATGCATACAGCTCCTCTCCTCTCCCCCCACTGGGAAGGTCAGATCATAACCTGGTGCATCTAAAACCCTGCTACGTGCCTCTGGTGAAGAGTAAACCTGCTATTTTGAGGACAATGAGAAAATGGTCGGAGGAGGCTTATGAGGCGCTCCAGGGTTGTTTTGAGGTGACAGACTGGCAGGCACTCTGTGAGCCACATGGAGAGGATATTGATGGGCTCACAGAGTGCATCACTGATTGAACTTCTGTTTGTCTGCAATGTTCCGACAAGAACTGTCCTTTGTTATTCAAATAACAAGCCATGGGTAACAAAGGACATTAAGGACATCCTGAACGCTAAAAAGAGGGCATTTAGAGATGGAAATAGGGAGGAGCTGAGGGCAATACAGAGGGACCTGAAAGCCAGGATCAGGGAGGCTAAAGACAGGTACAGGAGGAAGCTTGAGTGGAAACTCCAGCAGAACAACAAGAGAGAGGTCTGGAGGGATCCGAGGACCATCACTGGGTTCCGGCAAACTAGCAACAGAGGAGCTGAAGGCAGTGTGGACAGGGCCAACGAACTTAACCTGTTCTTTAACAGATTTGACATTGTGGCCCCTGCCCATCCCTCACATGAGCCATCTGTTGTCGGCCCCCAACCAACACATATTCCACTCTCCCCTCCTACCCCTCCTCACAGTCCCCCACCCTGCTCTTATGACTATACCCCTTCCCCACACGAAACTACCACGGTGGGCTTCACAGCTGAACAGGTGAGAAGACAGCTGAAACGTCTCAACCCAAGCAAGGCTGCAGGACCGGATGGTGTCAGTACCAGTGTGCTCAAAGCCTGTGCCCCTCAGCTATGTGGAGTACTTCGCCATCTATTCAACCTGAGCCTGAGGCTCCGGGGGGTTCCTGTATTGTGGAAGACGTCCTGCCTTGTCCCTGTGCCGAAGACGCTGCACCCCTGCGGCCTCAATGACTACAGACCGGTGGCATTGACCTCCCACACCATGAAGACCCTGGAGAGACTTGTTCTGGAGCTGCTCCGGCCTATGGTCAGGCCACACTTAGATCCCCTCCAGTTCGCCTACCAGCCCCGACTAGGAGTTGAGGATGCCATTGTCTACCTGCTGAACCGTGTCTATGCCCACCTGAACAAGCCAGCGAGCACTGTGAGGGTCATGTTTTTTGACTTCTCCAGAGCGTTCAACACCATCCGCCCTGCTCTGCTGGGGGAGAAGCTGACAGCGATGCAGGTGGATGCTTCCCTGGTGTCATGGATTCTTGATTACTTGACTGGCAGACCACAGTACATGTGCTTGCAACACTGTGTCCGACAGAGTGATCAGCAGCACCGGGGCTCCACACGGGACTGTCTTATCTCCCTTTCTGTTCACCATTTACACCTTGGACTTCAACTACTGCACAGAGTCTTGTCATCTTCAGAAGTTTTCTGATGACTCTGCCATAGTTGGATGCATCAGCAAGGGAGATGAGGCTGAGTACAAGGCTACGGTAGGAAACTTTGTCACATGGTGTGAGCAGAGTTATCTGCAGCTTAATGTGAAAAAGCCTAAGGATTTGGTGGTAGACCTGAGGAGAGTTAAGGTACCGGTGACCCCTGTTTCCATCCAGGGGGTCAGTGTGGACATGGTGGAGGATTACAAATACCTGGAGATACGAATTGACAATAAACTGGACTGGTCAAAGAACACTGAGGCTGTCTACAAGAAGGGTCAGAGCCGCCTCTGTTTCCTGAGGAGACTGAGGTCCTTTAACATCTGCCAGACGATGATGAGGATGTTCTACGAGTCTGTGGTGGCCAGTGCTATCATATTTGCTGTTGTGTGCTGGGGCAGCAGACACCAACAGAATCAACAAGCTCATTCGTGAGGCCAGTGATGTTGTGGGGATGGAACTGGACTCTCTGACGGTGGTGTCTGAAAAGAGGATGCTGTCCAAGTTGCATGCCATCTTGGATATTGTCTCCCATCCACTACATAATGTACTGGGTGGGCACAGGAATACATTCAGCTAGAGACTCATTCCACCGAGATGCAACACAGAGCGTCATAGGAAGTCATTCCTGCCTGTGGCTATCAAACTCCTCCCTTGGAGGGTCAGATACCCTGACCCAATGGGCTGGTCCTGGACTTATTTCCTGGCATAATTTACATATTACTATTTAACTATTTATAGTTTTATTACTATTTATTATTTATGGTGCAACTGTACCGAAAACCAATTTCCCCCAGGATCAATAAAGTATGACTACTATGACTATGTTTTTAAACTGCTGCAGTCCAAGTGGTGATGGTCCCTGCACAGTTGAGTACAAAGTTCCATTTTTATCCCTGCAAGGAAGAAGAAAAATGTACATCTAAAATGTGTATCAGAATAGGGTTTATTATCACTGTCTTACTGACGTGAAATTTGTTTTGCACCAGCAGGACAATGCAAAGACATAAAATTACTATAAATTACATAATAAATAGTGCAAAAAGGTATATGAGATGGTGGTGTTCCTCTGTGCATTTTGCACATGATAATGAATGGAAATTGGGCATGTGACATGCTATAAAAGACTTGTCTAGTTTCTGCTGTTCATGGTTCCAAATCCTATGTTGGCTTCATACTTAACAAAATGACATGAGTAAGTTTGAGGAAAACTTGACATATTTGAGAACTGAACATGAAAGGATTGTTATCACTGATTTGCATCCTTGTAATAGAATTGAAAGCACTTTGCTTTCCCTCTATTTTGGAAATAAGATTATTCTTGATCTTTTGTGTTAAGTGCTGTAGAGCAAATACATGTTTTGCACCTGACCTATCTTCTGAAGGTAGAATTTGTTCCCGGGTGTTGGATACTGGTTTTTAACTCCAAGGTTCTTTTACAAACGTAGAGGACAGGAACAGGCATAATACATTTCACGATCATTTCATTAAGAGTTGATAGACCAAAGAGAACATGAACAGAACAGTGATGGGGGGGGGTGGGTTTACTACTTAAAAAAGAGAGGATCTAAAGATGGCATGTGGCATTATACAGCTACTTTTATGTCCAAAGGTAAGAAAATTCCATATATAACAATTAGAAATTACTTATTCAACATTACAGTAAAAATTAACTAATGAGAAAATGTTCATTCACTTAATGAAAGGACGAGGAAGCTTTCAGAATTATACTTTGTACAACCACTAGAGGCATATTAAACTTATGCATATAAAGGCATAACATTTATGCATATATACAAATAAATTATGTATATAATTGTTAAACTGCATAGAAAATAACAATTAAAATTAAACAGTCAGATCCAACACAGGGTTCCTACCTCAGTCGCTGCAGATTGTCTTGGATCCCTTGCTTTGTGTGACAGCTTCATCAGCCCAAGATGGAATGTGTCTTGTGTCACTTTAATTTTGTTCTGTAATGATACCACAGATTTGAATTGGTTAAGACCTCTTTAATTAATTAATGGAGGTACAGCGCAGAATAGGCACTTCAGGCCCTTTGAACTGCACTGTCCAGTAACCCCCAATTTAACCCTAGCCAAATCACAGGACAATTTACACTGACCAATTAGCCTACTAACTGGTATGTCTCTGGACTGTGGGAGGAAACCGAAGCACCCAGAGAATACTCATACATTCCGTGGGGTGGATGTACAGACACCTTATGGATGAATTGAACTCTCAACTCCAGCGCCTGAGCTGTAATGGTGTTGCGCTAACTGCTGCACTACTATGGACAGTGTTTGGAAGACTTTTGTCTATCAATTTTCAGTACAGTAGAACTCAATTAGGTCATTATAATTTTAATTGTGCCATCTCACCACAGCCAGCTGCTTCATTCTCTTTCATGTTTTTTACTGATTACGTGGGTATGCTGCGCTCTCTGATGTGGCAAATCACTCACTACTGGCATTTTTACTTTATGCACTGGTCTCTTATTTATTATTTTATTGCAAGCTCATAGCAATAAATTCCCACTTGAAGAGCTGGTTCCATTAAGTGCTTGGCAAAATGTGTGGGAATATTGCTTTTTAACTGAATGCTTTTGTAATCCATAGCAAGCTGTACTCTGAGATGAGATCATTCATCATGCTTGTTTTAATGATGGAGAAAAATTAAAATGAATGTCAGAAATCCAGTGCTTCATTTTAGAGTTGTAGTATTGTGATATTGGATGGCCTATGAATTTTTTTGATTCCGTTGTTAGGTTGCAATGAGAGCTCTGGGATTTGATGTAAAGAAAGCAGATGTCTTGAAGATTCTCAAAGATTATGATCGGGATAGCACTGGCAAAATTTCTTTCGAGGACTTCAGTGAAGTTGGTAATTCCTTTCATTCTCTATACACAGACATGTTTTTAATTTGTAGAGTTCCCATTTCAGCATTAGGAGAATGTGTTTTTCCCTGACTATGAAATCCAATTTGGATCTTTTTGTATTGCATTGAATTTGAAGCACAGAAGAATACCATTTGGCTGTCCTGGTCCATTCTGTTGTTTATGCTTCATACAAACTCCATTCACTGTCTTAGTCTGATACTTCCACAATACTTACCCACACTTATTAATATTAATCTGGCTTCCCCTCCATGGGATATGTACTGACATTGGGAATCACTACTGGTTAAAGTTCAAGATTTAAGTTCTGTGCCTGGAAGTTGGGCCCATTTGTGCCTTTTTAGTATTGAAGTATCTGCACATTTCCTGTTGAAGTACTGTTCTTTGGGATGTTTGACCAGACATTTTCCGCCAAGATTTTCCCTAATACAGATTTTGTTCTGACAACTTTTAAATGTAATATCATTTTGCAGCTTGTGATTTAGCAACAAAAGTATAATCAAAAAGCTGTAGCTTAGTAACTTTTTATAAGCATTTTATTGCAAGACACTAAGATTGTGGGTGTGTTAGAGTGAGCATCATTTTGTAACTACAGTTTCTGGATTCCTTGATCTATGGACTTTATGGTGATCTTTAGGATTGGGGACCACTCAAGGGCATGAGACTTGATCAAATCCTGTGTGCAAACTTTGATCTTAACTACCAGAGACTTTCCACTTAATGTCCGTTGAATTCAGTTTTTCAGAGCGCCTTGATGCCACACAGTCAAGTATTGTGTTGATGTCGAGGTGGCAGCTCTCACTTCATCTCTGGTGTTAAAATCCAGTCAAGAGTTAAATATGATTTCTCTTTGGTCCATTTCCTCTTTGGGATGACATTTGTAAAATACAACCAAAGGTTTTTTTTTAAACAGTTTGTGGATAGTTCTACAAGGGAGGTACTGTTCTTTATCTCATCTTTGGGAATGAGGTCAGGTAAATGAAAAGTGCCTATGGAGGAATCCTTAGGAATCAGTGACCATAGTTTGGTAAGTCTCAAGGAAATCATGGAAAAAGAGATTGTTGGAAAATAAGGAAAGGAGGATTTCAGTTGTGTGAAGATCTGGCAAAAGTAGATTGTTCCTCCCTTGCAATGTCTGATAAGCAGGAGGGTCTAAAGCAAGGGCTCGAATGTAGCTGTATGTAACTTTGGTTAAGTCACAGTTAGATTATGGTGTACAGTACTAGTCACCACACCTCAGAAAAGATGTGATAGTGTTAGAGAGAGTCCAAAGGAGATTCACCAGTATGTTTTCTGAAGTCGATGGTGTTAATTGCAGGGAGAGATGGGATAGATGGAGTTTGTTCTTGCTGTAGTATAGGAGGTTGAGGATGAACTTCAATTTGTACAGGATGGAGGTGCATAGATAGGGTAGATGGTTGGTCTTTTTCCCCAGAGTGAGTGAGACTAGAGAGCAGAGGTTTAAAGTAAAAGGGGAGAGCAAGTTGTTCTACACTAGATAGTTGCTATCTGGAGAGAGCTTCCAGAAGGAAAGTTAGGGATAGATACAAGTATGATGCTCAAAGACATGTGGACTGAAGGGCCTGATTTGTGCATTACAGATCATTAACCAAGTAGAAATGGAGACTGATCACAGCTCCTCAGCAAATGAGCTGTTTGTGCTTGTATGCAGCAAGAACCTACACAATATTCATGCATGGGCTGATAAATGACCATAAGACCTAGAAAACAGAATTAGTCTATTCAGCCCATCGAGTCTGCTCAGCTCTGGATTCCATTCAACCCCATTCACCTGCCTTCCTGCCATATCCTTTGATGCCCTGACCAATCAGGAAACGATCAACTTCTGCCTTAAATATACCCACGGACCTGCCCTCTATCACAGTTTGTGGCAGAACATTCCCCAGAATCAATACTCTCTGGCTAAAAAAAAATTCCTCCTTACCTCTGTTCTAGAAGGTCACCCCTCAATTTTGAGGCTATGCCCTCTAGTTCTGGATACCCCCACCATAGGAAACATTCTTTCTACATCCACCCTCCCTTTCAACATTCAGTAGGTTTCAACAAGATCCCCCAGAATTTTTCTAAATTGCAATGAGTATAGGCCCAAAGCTGCCAAATGTTCCTCATATTTTAACCCCTTCATTCCCGAAATTGGCCTTGTGAAACTCCTCTAGACTTTCTCCAATGACAACACATCTTTTAGGTTTTCTATGTTTCTATCCTTTCTGAGACATGGGGCCCAAAACTGTTGACGATACTCCAAAGTGTGACCTGACTAGTGTCTTATAAAGCCTCAGCATTATCTCCTTGCTTTTATATTCTATTCCCCTTGAAATAAATGCCAACATTGCATTTGCTTTCTTTACCACGTTAACAGTACGATTGAAAATGGCAGGTGACCATTCCCACAAGAGAGTCTAGCCATGTATCCTTCACTTACAGTGGCATTAACATCAACATCCTAGAGAAGCAATGGAACAGAACCCCAAATAGATCAGACACAGACACCATGGCTTTAAGAGCAGGCCAGAGGCAGGTCATACATTCAGTGACCTGAAACTCCCTAGAGCTCTATGCAAGTCAGGAGTATGATGCACCCCTAATACCTATGACTTCTACCATCATGAGTTCTGCACTATTGCCCAGTGGAACTACACCTATAGAGTCTCTGGGAAAAATGTTGTTAATCCTTCATTGTCACTGGATCCTGGAACTATATGGTGACGTATACTTTGATAGTAAATTTACATTGTGCCAAAGGAATACCTTTACAAAAAAGTATAATGGTTGAAAGTGTTTCAAGACCTTCTCAAAAACAAAAACCTAAGTGAATCAGTGAAACATAAAGGGAGGTAGACTATAAAATTATCTTGAAAGCACAAATACTTCAATTATCCATCTTGGTTTTGTGACTCTGTGGTATTAGCTCAAAAAAACCAAATTGCTCATTTTAGCACGCTTGGAGAATCCTATTTCAAGGTACTGATTCGTAATGAAATGTTATTTCATCCTTCCTCCCCTCCTTCAGAGATGAAGGTTATGTAGTGATCTCTAAACTGGACTCGATGATACTGAATGTTGATCATGATTACAAATAGAATGTGGTGCAGCTGTGCTGTACAGCATTGTGAACTTGCATTTGCAAAGGGCTTTAATGACGTGGAGTGGAGAGAAGCAAGGACACTTTAATTTCACCTAAATCAAAATTTTAAATAGAAAGAAGAGTCTTGATATGGGATTTCCAGATCTGATCCCTGGCTAGTTCAGCTGAGTTTCTAGTTAATGAAAAATCACAGGATGTTGGTGTTGGAGAAAAATAGTGATGCCATTAAATATCAATGTCCATCAGCCCAAACCTTGATGTTATTTTTGGTCTTTGCACACACAAGCATGGTGTGTTTCATTTGTTGAAAAGATGTGAAAAGACTTGAATGTTGTAGAGTGAACATTCCCATTTCACAGGGAAAAAAGGGTTGAGAGGGATAATAAATTGGCCATGATGGAATAGTGGAGCAGGCTCTACAGACTGACTGGCTTACTTCTGCTCCTATATCTTATGAACTTCTGAATTTCTGGAAGGAAGGTTATTGATGAAGCAAAGGCCTGCAGCTGAGTGGTCTTAGTGACACCCATAGTGATGTCAGTGAGCAGTATGGACAAGGGAAGCACAGGAGCGCCTATAGGACTGCTTAGAATCGGTGGATTCTACTGTATTCAGGGATTCATCTTTGAACCTGGATGAGTATGCTACTGTTGTTACCAACTTCATTAAATCCTATGTGGATGAGACTTACTGTACATTTCCAAACCAGAAGCCGTGGATGAACCAGGAGGAACGTCATCTGCTCAAGTCTGGCAACCCAGGCCTGTACCAGAAAACCAGATATGATTTGCGGAGACACGAGGAAACCTGCAGATGCCAGTTCTGACGAAGGGTCTCGGCCCGAAACGTGGACTGTACCTTTTCCTATAGATGCTGCCTGGCCTGCTGCGTCCACCAGCATTTTTTGTGTGTGTTGCTATGATTTGCGGAGGGCTATTTCAAGGGCAAAGAGACAATTTTGAATGAGGTTGGAGGCGACATCGGATGCACCGTAACTCTGGCAGGATCTGTAAGACATTACTTCCTACAAAGCGAAACCCAATAGCATGAATAGTAGTGATGCTTCACTACCAGATGAACTCAATGCCTTCTATGCATGCTTTGGAAGGGAGAACACAACTATAGCTGTGAAGATCCCTGCTGCACCTGATGACACTGTGATCTCCGTCTCAGAGGCCGATGTTAGGCTGTCTTTAAAGAAAGTGAACCCTCGCAAGACGGAAGGTCCCGATGGAGTACCTGGTAAGGCTCTGAAACCCTGTGCGAATCAACTACTGGGAGTATTCAAGGACATTTTCAACCTCTTACTGCAATGGGTGGAAGTTCCCACTTGCTTCAGAAAGGCAACGATTATATCAACACCTAAGACTGGTGTCACACTACCGGCCCGCAAAGGGGTCCAGTCTGGTCCGTGGGAATGATTTGGGGGAAAAATAAGTATATTCACGACCATTTATTATGTATCTGTACGGCAGCCGCTCTCTGTCTCCCTCACCGCTCTCTCTCCCACTGCTGTCTGTGCCACCTGCTGCGCTGGCAGCTTGTGTGTACTTAGAAAACAATAGGCGGCAGTTAACCACCCGCAGCGTATAAGCACCTACCACCCTGCACTGAAGACCACTAGGGCCCCACTTACATCGTCAGACACAGTATAAACACACAGAGTACTCAGGTAAGTAACACCTGTAGCAAGGCTGAGACTGTTTGCTGCTGTGAAGGTCGGATAGTCAACGATAATTGGCAAGATAGTTATTTCTTCTGTGAGGTCAACGGCAAACCTGTGTGTCTGATATGCTCGCAACAAGTGGCTGTGGCAAAAGAATACCATGTCAACCGACACTGAGACGTCACATGAAGAAAAATATGACAAGTACATAGGACGACTCAGAATGCAAAAGGTAAACGAGCTTGAAGCAGGTCTGTAAAAACAGCAATCAGTGTTCACCAGAAGTCAAGAGACTCATGATGGAGCTGTCAAAGCCAGCTATATTGCCAACAAAATAGCTGCTGCGTCGAAGCCATATTCAGAGGGGGAATTCATCAAAGCATGCAGGCTGACGGCGGCTGAGCTGGTGTGCCCTGAGAAGAGACAGGCTTTTGGTAATATCAGCCTGTCAAGAAATACTGTGGCAGAGAGAATCGGGGACCTTGCAGGAGATTTGAACAGTCAACTAAAAGACGAAGTGAAGTCATTTATTGCCTTCTGTATTGTAATTGATGAGAGCACCGACGTGACTGATATAGCTCAATTGGGAATATGTATTCGTGGTGTTGATGCATCTTTGACCGTCACCGAGGAGTTTGTGGAGATGGTGCCCATGACAAACACCACAACGGCGAAAGACGTTTTCTCCAGCCTTGTCGAGGCCTTGGACAGACTGGGGGTTGCCTGGAGTCATGCTGTCAGCATGGCAACAGATGGCACACCATCCATGGTCAGAAAAAAGGCAGGTGTTGTTGTGAAACTCGGAGAGAAAGTTCAGACAGAGAATCCAGAGCAGGAATTCTGGAATTTTCATTGTATTATATACCAAGAGGCGTTATGTAGCAGAAGCCTGAAAATGGACAATGTCATGGATGTAGTAATCAAAATGGTTAATTTTATTAGAGCTAAGGGACTCAACCATCAGCAACTTGACACTCTTTTGTCCGAAAGTAATATTGGACATGGCTTACCCTACCACACTGAAGTCCGCTGGTTGAGCAGAAGGGTTGTGCTCAAACATTTTTTTCAATTACCTGTGGAAATTGGACTATTCATCAACGAGAAAGGGAAGCCAGTGGCAGAGCTGGATGTCCCAGACTGGCTTCATGATCTTGCATTTTTGGTGGGTATAACAGAGCACTTAAATGTGCTTAATGTTAACATGCAAGGCCGCAACAAACTTGTTATGGAATGCTTCAACAGCATTTGTGCCTTTCAAATTAAATTAGACCGGTGGGAGATGCAACTGTCCCGGAGCAACCCAGCTCATTTCCCCTCTTTGCAGTCTGTGTGTGTCGCTCATGGGAATAATGACAATATGGACAGGTACAAGGACAAAATATCATGGCTGAAAAGTGAGTTTCAGGGTTGTTTCCAAGTCTTCACTCAGCTCAAGAAGGAACTCTCACTATTTTGCTCGCCGTTTGCTGTCAACGCAGCATCAGGTGTGCTGGAGGAACTCCAAATGGAACTAATTGAAGTTCAGTGTAACTCGGCTTTGAAGTATAAATTTGAGACTGTGGGTCTGGACTCATTCTATCTATATACTACTAAGACTGTCATGCTCTGTCTGTCTGTTTGTCTGTTTGTGACCTCCAATTAACGCAAACGGTGCATTACAGCGGCACTTTTTTTGGCTAAATTGAATTAAAATGCACTAACTTACAGAATGCAGGCAAAGTTCAGGGTTATATAGTCGTATAAAATTGCTCATTTACCAAAATAAACAAGCTCCCTTTTAACTCGAGACCCGATCGGCCATCATGGAAATTGGGCCGTGACAGCTCGATGCATGCGCACGGCCAGGTCTCAGCAGTGACACCTACCGGAGCAAAAGGGCAGGGCAGCTCTATTTCGTGGGGTCACATTCTGCTAATCCCCACCATCAGCATGTGCAGGATTGGGACTGATCTAACTGCCACCCATCAGTAAGAGATAATTAAATCTTATTGTAATGACGTACTTCGAGACACCAATAAAACCCTTTGCTGCAGTCAAAAGACAGCAGTGACTATATCACGTCCATTTAGGAGAGCGCCAACCACATCATCAAGAATAATCAACATCCTTTGGTGATACTGCTTCGTATCTTCTATCCAGCATTAGGGTAAAAAAAAAATTGGTCAGCCTAATTATGCCACGTGGAAAGGGAAGGGGGACATTATGGTCAAGAGGTGATGCCAAACGTCATCGGGAAGTGGCAAGGAGAGCGAGAGAACAAAAATCGGATGAGGCCAGGGCCGCACAACTCCAGGATCAAAGAGTCAGGACTAAAAAAGATGAGAGAAGAAGAGACAGAGGAGGAGAGGCATGCATAGGAGAGGAGGAGAGATAGTAAGAGATTTGAAAGTAGGAGGGGGAGAGGGTGATCTGAAATGATAGGAGAAGACAGGAGGGGAGGGGTGGATCTAAGAGCTGGAAAGTTGATCAAATCTCTTGCTATCTCTTCTTTCAGTTAGTCCTGACGAAGGGTCCCGGCCCAAAATGTCCACTGTACCTCTTCCTATAGATGCTGCCTGGCCTGCTGAGTTCCACCAGCAGTTTTTGTGTGTGTTGCTTGAATTTCCAGCATCTGCAGATTTCCTTCTGTCTGCCCTGATGTTGACAGGCTGGTGAAAGCCAAGAGATGTCAGGTGTCTGGAAACAGCAAGTGAAAAATGAGTGACACTGTTCGATGCACTGCGACATGTAAGCAAAATGCATTATGAAATATTGAGTGTCACAATATTGCGATTCATTCATTTTCTGACTATTCTATTATTGTAAATGTGATCACTTCAATAAAAATTAGAGGCTAACTGTGTTCATTGTCTGAGTTTGATTGCTGGTAGCAGACTAATAAAAATTAGGTGCAGTTGTGTAGCCTACATTTACAATTTGTTTCGTTAAGTCGACATTTGTGGCTGTTAATGTTCGATTTCAAATGGATTATTAATGGAAAATGTGTGGCTCCCAAAACAACCTTGGTCAAAATAGCATCGTTTTTTCTCTCTCATCACTACTTTCTTGTAGCCTACAACTGTAAGTTAATACCAATCATAAAAATAATGCTTGCTAGGCAATCTACTTCATAAGAAACAAAATTCGTAAAGTGAAACACTTTGTAGTTATAGCAGAGACTGAGACACATGAGAGCAGGTTGAATAAACGAAGGCAACGAAAGCTGTGGGAGCACGCATATGTGCTCAACTGATCCGACCCGCATGAAGTCGCATTTTGCCCAATCTGGCCTGTGACCTAAAATGAGTTTGACACCCCTGGCCTAAGATGAATAACGTGGGCTGCCTTAATAGCTATTGCCCGGTAGCACTCACATCGACAGTGATGAAATGCTTTTGAGAGGTTGGTCATGACCAGACTGAACTCCTGCCTCAGCAAGGACTAGACCCATTGCAATTTGCCTATTGCCACAGTAGGTCAACGGCAGACGCAATCTCAATGGCTCTCCACACGGCTTTAGACCAGCTGGACAACACAAACACCTATGTCAGGATGCTGTTCATTGACTGTAACTCAGCATTTAATACTATCATTCCCACATTCCTGATTGAGAAGTTGCAGAACTTGGGCCTCTGTACCTCCCTCTGCAATTGGATCCTCGACTTGCTAACTGGAAGACCACAATCTTTGCAGATTGGTGATAACATCTTCTCCTCGCTGACGATCAACACTGGCGCACCTCATGGGTGTGTGCTTAACCCACTGCTCTACTCTCTATATACACATGACTGTGTGGCTAGGCATAGCTCAAATAGCATCTATAAATTTGCTGACTATACAACCATTGTTGGTAGAATCTCAGGTGGTGACGACAGGGCGTACAGGAATGAGATATGCCAACTACTGGAGTGATGCTGCAGCAACAACCTGGTACTCAACATCAGTAAGATGAAAGAGCTGATTGTGGACTTCCGGAAGGGTAAGACGAAGGAACACACACCAATCCTAGAGAGATCAGAAATGGAGAGAGTGAGCAGTTTCAAGTTCCTGGGTGTCAAGATCTTTGAGGACCTAACCTGGTCCCAGCATATTGATGCAGCTACAGTATAAAGAAGGCAAGATAGCATGTATACTTCATTAGGAGTTTGAAGAGATTTGGCATGTCAACAAATACACTCAAAAACTTCTATAGCTGTAACGTGGAGAGCATTCTGACAGGCTGCACCACTGTCAGGTATGGAGGGGGCTACTGCACAGGACCAAAAGAAGCTGCAGAAGGTTGTAAATCTAGTCAGCTCCATCTTGGGCACTAGCCTACAAAGTACCCAGACATCTTTAGGGAGCGGTGTCTCATAATGGCAGCATCCATTATTATGGACCTCCAGCACCCAGGGCATGCCTTTTTCTCACTGTTACCATCAGGTAGGAGGTACAGAAGCCTGAAGGCACACACTCAGCGATTCAGCAACAGTTTTCCCCCTCTGCCATCTTCCATTTTCTTTTCTGTTTTAAATATACCAATCTGTGGGTTTTAGAACTAATAGTGATGTATATTTAAACTTAGCGAGTTCACAGCTGCAACTTCTAAAGCTAGTTTCTCCTCTAATTTGGAAACTGTATGAAAATTAGTTACATTTAATGTACCATATTCTGCTATTTTACTGGATAGTGACCGACTGGATTTTGGACAGAGATCCAAGAGAAGAAATGCTAAAAGCATTCAAACTGTTTGATGATGATGACTCTGGTAAAATTAATCTTCGTAACTTGCGCCGAGTTGCAAGAGAGCTTGGTGAAAATATGAGTGATGAAGAGCTACGTGCGATGATTGATGAGTTTGATAAAGATGGAGATGGAGAGAGTAAGTGAATTTTTAAGTTATTTTCAGTAATTTAAAATTGGCAATGAATAATGTCACCAACTGAGTAAAATGCTGTTAATCTTTTGTTCAATCTAATGTATTTTTCATAATACAAAACTTCTGTTGTTCTTTTAATTATTTACTGTATCTTAGAACATAAAAGTTTTTCTTGACTTTGAAGGACTGTGAAAGAAGACCTATTTAGTATGTTTGAGAATAATCAGATTCATTTTTGACCTATTTGGCACCTTCAAATAACGTTTTTGATACTTGTTACTGGAATGGCACATTGGCACAGGTAGTAGAGTTGCTGCTGCACAGCTCCAACAACTTGGGGTTTAGATGTGTGGATTTGTAGATTAATTGGCCACTGTAAATTGCCTCAAGTATGTAGATGAGTGGCAAATCTGAGAGAAGGAATTGAGCAGAATGTGGGGGAATAGATTACAGGGAACATTAGTGGAAGAATACAATTGCTGTTGGGTTGGCATGGACCTGATAAGACTGCAACAATCATTTCCTATGCTGTATGGAAATACTGTAGTCCTAAATCCTTTGTTATTGTACACTTTTACATTCTATATCTAGAATAGAGTAATTCTGTAAGAATAGGTGACACAAAATCTGGTGTAGTGTTTTGTATTCTTGAGTACCTTTACCTCTACTGTTTTCTGGAGCAGCTGAGCTGAGGCTAATTGTTTTTTTCTTTTAGCAAAGTAACCAAAATAACTTAGCAGTATTTCCTTGTTTCAATAGTCAGTTTCAAGTATTTTATCAAGCACTTCAGCAACCCATTACGATATTGGGAGGAGGACATTCTGAGAAAACATTTAAAGGATATGCAATAACTTTTGGCTATTACCATATGGCAATATTAAATCCCTGAGGTTCCCTTTTGCATGTCAGATTGTCTAGTTACCTTTTTGCTTAGGTATTTCCTTATCAGACCCTTATAAACTATTGTAAATGTCACTCAGATTTGTTTTTTAAAACGTGTTACAGATACTTCCAAATTTGTAATGTATATTGTCTTTGTAGTTGAACTATTAACTGATTTATAATTTGATTTTATTTTTCATTTTCTTGATGTTTGACACATTTTTTCTGATTCCAGAAAGAGCATGAATATTTCTTACAATCTAATGAGATAATGTACAGTATGTATAATGTGCAGAGTGTCTGTATCTTTGTCTCTAGTATAATATAAAATTTGAATGATTTACACTAAAAAAATCTCTTATAGCAGGGTCATGACATTGAGAAATCTGTAGACTCTTTGTTAATCCATATAATATAAGATGATCACTGGTTCTGCATAGAAACTGAGCAGATGTGACATCAAGAAAATTCAAATGAAACCAACTAGACATCCCTGTTTATGCTTCTTCGTGTACTGACATGGTGCCTGAAGTGAATCATGTTTAATTCCTTTCTAGTTTAAAAAAAACTTTTGTCGCAAAAGTGTTCATAAATGTTTTTTTTTAAGTTAACCAGGAAGAATTCATTGCCATTATGACTGGAGACATCTAAGCCTTTTTATGGAAAAACAAAGTGACTGCGGAATATTGAACAACTTCATGATATAACAGACTTTAGTTGCATAAGAAAGGGAAAAGAAAACATTCAATATCTTTGTATAAAGCCAAATACATTTGTATCGAACCTTGCTTTTGAGTGAAAGAATTCTAAATTGCTTTGTATATTTGTCCTGAGTTTGTATTTATAAACTATTTAGATTAAATAAAATTACTTTTGCCACTTATTGGTAATGGTATAAACGTGATGCACTTGAGACATTCCTATCAATATTTTGATATATTTTACTGTAAGTAGTCTTAATAAAAAATTATAATTCCTGCACCAAAGTTTTTATTTATTTTCAAATTTTGAAGTTTAAATGTGAGGGGAGTTTAGAAAAATGGATCATTCTTTTGCGTGCCAAATATTGTCTGCCAAAACCTGTCTGGAAGTGAGGCAATGCTTTTAACTCTTACCAACTAATACTGAATCCATCAGTGAACTGATGTTGTTTTTATTAGAAGAGGAAAATTACCAAATTAGAAGATAGAAAAGATTAGTTTTATTTGTCACATGTACAATAAAACATGAAGTGAAATGTGTTGTTTGCGTTAAATCAAATCAGCGAAGATTATGCTGTAGACAGCCAGCAAGTGTTGCCACACTTTTGACACGGACGTAGCATGCCTGTAATTTACTAACCTTAACCCGTATGTCTTAGGAATGCGGGAGGAAACCAGAGCATCCAGAGGAAACCCACATGATCACAGGAAGAACATAGAAACTCCTTACAGACAGTGACTGGAATTCAACCCAATCAGTGATAGCAGACGCTATAAAGCAGTTGTGCTAACCACTATACTACAGGGCCACACACTTAGTGCCCATGAGGAAATGAACTGAGACCACCTTACTTCATCTTTTAGAGTTAGTATTGATGTGCAGGGATATATAGCCAATCTTTTATTTGTCATAGAAATGAGTTTGGATCTGGAAGAATGCAAGGCAGAAATAAAATGTTAAGAAGACATAGATATTAGGATGCCAAAGACATCCTTAATTCAAATGTTGTTATGCATATAAATAATATATACCTTAAGGAAAGTGATATTACTCGAAAATTCAGGTTACTCATGATTTCCATGGAGTTACATAAACTGCAGGTACTGTATACTTAAAAGATTTTGATGTTAGTAGTAAAGATGCCATTTAATGCTTAGCCCTTATTGCTCTTGAAGGCAGGTTACTACCTTGAGCCATTTATTTGACTTTTGACTGAAATATACAACTCACCCATTCATTTGCAGTTTCAGAGTATGTTAGTTTTTGGTTTCATTTCAAAGTGATAAAATTTGACTCTTACGGTGGGAAAAGCCCATTTGAACTTGAATTTTAACATAAGACAGTTTCATGTAGATTACATTCATTAATTTATAGATTTTTTGTTGAATTAGGCCGAAAATTGACAAATGAATTCCAACATACATTTAGTAGCTACTTTATTAGTTACACCTATAACACCTCATTAATGCAGATGTCTAATCAGCCAATCATGTGGCAGCAACTCAATGCATGAAAGCATGCAGACATGGTCAAGAGGTTCAGTTGTTGAACTAAGGAAGGAAGAAATGTGATCTAAATTACTTTGAATGTGTGAATGATTGTTGGTGCCAGAGTATCTCAGAAATTCAAAGCTCAAGGTAAATTTATTATCAAAGTACACCATATGTGATTCTAAGGTTTGTTTTCTTGCGGGCATACTTAGTAAATCCAAGAACCATGATAGAATCAATGAAAGACTGCATCCAACAGGGCGTACAAACAACCAATATACAAAAGACAACAAACTGAAAATCCTAAATAATGACAAATAATCCTAAATAATGATAATAATAAATACATGAGCAATAAGTATCAAGAACATGAGTTGACGAATGCTTGAAAGTGAGTGGATAGGATGTGGGAACAGTTCAGTGATGGGGCAAGTGAAGTTGAATGAAATTATCCTCACTGGTTCAAGAGCTTGATGGTTGAGGGATAACTGTCCTGAACCTGGTAGTGTGAATTTCGAGGCTCCTATCTCTTATTCCAGATGGCAGCAGTGAGAGCATGGCCTGGGTGGTGGGGGTCCCTGATGATGGATGCTGTTTTTCCTGCAGCAGCGTTTTGTGTAGATGTGCTCAATGGTGGGGAGGGCTTTATCAGTGATAGACTGGGTCGTATCCATTAATTTTTGTAGAAATTTCCATTCGAGGGCATTGGTGTTTCCATACCAAGTTGCAATGCAACCAGTCAACATGCTCTCCACCAGATATCTATCGAAGTTTGTTAAAGTATTAGATGTCATCCTGAATCTTCACAAGCTTCTAAGGAAGTAGAGGTGCTGCCATGTTTTATTTGTAATTGCACTACTGTGCTGGGCTTAGGACTAGTCCTCTGAAATGATAATATTGAGGAATTTATAGTTGCTGACCCTCTCCACCTTTGATCCCCTGATGAAGACACTATCATGGAACTCCAGTTTCCTCCTCCTGAAGTCGATTATCAGCTCCCTGGTCTTGCTGACATTGAATGAGAGGTGGTTGTTCTGACACCACTCAGCCAGATTTTCAGTCTCCCTCCTGAACATGGATTCATCACAATCTTGGATTCCAACATTAACAGTGATGTCTACAGCAAACTTAACCTAGCCATACAGTCATAAGTCCAAAGTGAGTCGAGCAGGGGGCTAAGCGCGCAGCCCTGTGCACCTGTGCTGATGGAGATTGTGGATGAGATGTTGTTGCCTCTCTGAACTCACTCTGGTCTGCAAGTAAGGAAATTGAGGATCCTATTGCTCTAGATGGCATTGAGGCCAAGATCTTGAAGCTTATTGATTAGTTTTGAGGGGATGATAGCACTGAATACCAAGCTGTAGTTGTTAAAGAGCATCCAGATGTATGCACCTTTGCTGATATTCCAGGGTTGAGTGAAGAGCCAATGAAATGGCATCTCGCAGTGGATGTAAGTACTACTGGACAATAGTCATTGGGGTAGGTTACTATATTCTTAGGTGATGGTATGATTGAGGCCTCCTTGAAGCAGATGGGTACCTCAAACAGCCGAAGCAAGAAGTTAAAGATATCTGAACACTCCAGCCAGTTGATCTGCTGAGGTCTTTAGTATTCAACCAGGTACTCATCTAAGCTGATGTTTTCTGTAGGTTCACCCTCCTGAAGGATGCTTTCACATTGACCTCAGGGACTGAAGTCACAGGGTCATCGGGGGTTGTGGGAGTTCATGATGGCTCCTCCATGTTTTGATGGTAAAATGAGCATTGAAGGCATCGTCACAAACACGAGAAAATCTGGAGATGCTGGAAATCCTAACAACATACGTACAAAATCCTGTAGGAACTCAGGCATGGACTGTCATGTTGGAATGGGAATGGGAAGTGGAGTTAAAATGTGTGACTACTAGGAGATCCCCTTTTCTGGCAGATGGAGCTTAGGTGCTCGGTGAAGCAGTCTCCCAATTTATGTTGGTCTCACTGATATACAGGAGGCCACACCGGGAACACTGGATACAGCAGGTGACCCCAACAGACGCAGTTAAAGTGTTACCTCACCCGAAAGCGCTGTTTGGGGCCCTGAATAGTAGTGAGAGAGGAGGTGTAGGGGCAGGTGTAGCACTTGTTCTGCATGCAAGGATAAGTGCCGGGAGGGAGATCAGTGGGGAGGGAGAAATGGACAAGTGTGTTGTGTCATGATCCCTGTGGAAAGCAGAAAGTGGTGGGGGGTGGGGGAAGGGAAAGATGTTTGTGGTGTTGGGATCCCACTGGAGATGGCAGAGTTCTGGAGAGTTATGTGCTGGACATGGAGGCTGGTGGGGTGGTAGGTGAGGACAAGGGTCACCCTATCCCTGGTGGTTTTAGTGAGTGCAGTTCTGTCCTTGTTAACGAAAGTGGTCAGAGGAAATTGGCCAGACTGGTTCAAGCTGACAGGAAGGCAACAGTAACTCAAGTAACCATGCGTTACAACAGTGGTGTGCTGAACAGCATCCCTGAATGCACAACACATTGAACCTTAATATGGATGGGCTACATTAGCAGAAGCCCATGAACATACACTCAGTGATCACTTTATTAGGTACAGAAGTCTGTGTAAATGTGTAGCTCAACACTCCAGTGGCTTGACTTGTACCAACTACAAAACAGTATGTTAAGTGTTGGAGGTCAGTCACGTCAACTCAATGATATTGACCTGAAAGAACTTCTGAAACAATGTCCAAAGTCTAACCATGATCAGTTGGTTCATTGATTTGCCTCTCGTTTATCAGCCAGGTTAAGTGGGGATATGGCTGATGACTGTATTATGGGGCAATTACACACATTCAAGATGCTGGAGGAAATCACCAGGTCAGAAGCATCTATGGAGCAAATCAATCAGTCAACATTTTGGGCTTGAATCATCATCAGGACTGGAATGGGAGAAGGCAGAAGCCAAAGTTTATGTCAGATACTGGACAATACTCCCTGCAGTACAGCACTAGCCACAGGCCTCCAGTCAGAGAACCAACCATGTACTATCACTTTCCGTGAAGCCATTGTCTAATCCAATTTACTTCCTCATTTTGAATGCCAAGGGACTGAACCTTCTTGACCAACCTCCCCTGCAGGACCCTGTCAAAGGCCTTACTAAAGTCTACATAGACAACATTCACTGCCTTGCCTTCAACAACTATCCAGGTAACTTCCTCAAAAACTCTAAGGTTGTTTACACATGACCTACCAAGCACAAAATCAGTCCCTGTCTATTCAAATACTTATATATCTGCTCCCTTGGAACACCTTCCAATAACTTTCCCACAGCTGATGTCAGGCTCACTGACCTATAATTTGCTGGCTTATTCTTAGAGCCTTTCTTAAAAAGCAGAACATCATTAGCTATCCTCCAATCCTCCGGCAATCTGCTAGGGCCCCTGCAATTTCTGCTCTAGCCTCTTACAGGATCCGAGGGAACATACTGTCAGGCATGGGAATTTATACACCCTAATTTGCCTCAAGGTAGCAAACACCTTCTCCTCTGTAATCTGTATAGGATTAGTGACTTTGCTGCCGTATTGCTTCACTTCTATAGACTCTGTGTGTATCTCTGAGTAAATACATATCGAAAAAATGCATTTAAGTTCTCCCCCATCTCTTTGAGCTCCACACAAAGATTGCTATTCTGATCTTTCGGATGACCAGTTTTGTCTTTTGCAATGCTTTCACTCTTAAGTTATCTGTAGAATCCCTTTGGATTCTTCTTCACCTTGTCTGCTAGGGCAATCTTATTTCTTCTTTAAGCCCTCCTGATATTCTTTTCAGGTGTTCTCTTGAATTTCTTATACTCTGCAAGTACCTCGTTTGCTCCTGCCTGCTTACACCTGTTATGCATCCCCTTCTTTCTCTTAACCAGGGTTAAAACCAAGTTTTCCAAAACCTGTTATCATGCCTTTTATTCTGATGGGAACATACAAACACTATACTCTCAAAATTTCATTTTTGAAGGCGTCCCACTTATCAAGTACACATTTGCCAGAAGACAACCACACTTGTCAGACCCTTCTGACGCCATCAAATTGGGCCTTTCTCCAATTTAGAATCTCAATCTGAGGACCAGATCTATCCTTTTCCATAATTACCTTGAAACTAATGGAATTATGATGAATAGATGCACAGTGTTCCCCTTTACAAACTTTTGTCATCTGCCCTGTCTCATTCCCTAATAGCAGATCTCGTATTACACTCTCTAGTTGGGACACTATGGACTGATTAAGGAAACTTTCCTGAATACATTTGATAAATTCTTTCCTATCCAACCCTTTTTCAGTATGGGAGTCCCAGTTAATATGTGGGAAGTTAAATTCAGCTGCTATCAAAACATTATGTTTCTTGCACACATGAGAAAGTCTGTAGATGCTGGGTGGGAAAGGTGGAGAAGGAAGAATCTGATAGGAGAGGGGAGTGGACAATGGGAGAAGGGGACCCAGGGGCAAGTAATGGGCAGGCAAGAAGAAGTGAAAGGTCAGAGTGGGGAATAGAGGAAGGGGTGGGGTGGGGAAATTTGTTCACCAGAAGGAGAAATCAGTTGGAGGCTGCCCGGATGGAATATAAGGTTTTGCTTCTCCACCCTGAGGGTGGCCACATCTTGGCGCAATAGGAGCCCATGGATTGACATATAGAAATGGGAATGGGAATTGGAATTAAAATGTTTGGCCACCGGATAATGGTGTAGACGTGCTCGACAAAGTGGTTCCCCAATTTACGACAGATCTCAATAATGTAGAGGAGGCCACATTGGGAGCATTGGATACAATAGACAACATTAGCAGATTTGCAGGTGAAGTGTTACCTAACCTGGAAAGACTGCTTGGGGCCCTGAATGGAGGTGAGGAAGGAGGTGTAACACTTAGGCTGCTTGCAGGGATAAGTGCCAGGAGGGACCAGTGGGCAAAGGAATCACAGAGGGAGCAATCCCCCTGGAAAGCAGGGGCTTGGGGGAGGTAAAGATATGTTTAGTGATAAAATCCCTTTGGATGTGGTGGAAGTTGTGGAGGATAATGTGTTGGATGCAGAGGCTGATGGGGTGGTAGGTAAGGACAAGAGGGACTCCATCACTATTATGGAAGTTTGAAGATTGGGTTAACGCAGATGTGTGGGGAGTGGGGGAGGTGTGGCTGAGGGCAGTATCAATAGCAGAGGGAGTGAAACCACATTCCTTAAAGAAGGAGGACATCTCTGATATCCTGGAATGGAAAGCCACATCCTGGGAACAGAGGTGCTGGAGGCAAAGAAACTGAGAAAAGGGAATAGCATTATTTCAGGAGATAGGGTGGGAAGAGGTAGAGTCGAGATAACCATTGGAATCAGAAGGTTTATAAAAGATGTTGGTAAACAGTTTGTCTCCAACGATGGAGACAGAGAGATCAAGAAAGGGGAGGGATATGTCAGGGATGGACCAAGTGAATTTAAGGGCAGGGTGGAAGTAATGGGCAAAGTTGATAAAATTGACAAGCTGTCAGCATGAGTGCATGAAGCAGCACCTTTGCAGTTGTCAATGTAACAGGGGAAGAGTTGGGGAGTATAACTGGGGTAGGCTTCAAACATAGACTGTTCTGCATACAGCAGCTGATAAAGAGGCAGGCATAGCGGGGGCCCATGCGAGTGCCCATGGCTACCCTTCGAGTTTGGAGAAAGTATGAGGAGCCAAAGGAAAAATTGATCAGGGTGTGGACCAGTTCTGCTGTTTGCAAGAGGGTGTTGATGGAAGGGGATTAGTTGGTTCCTTTGTCAAGAAAGAAGTGGAGGGCTTTGAGGCCTTCATGATAGGGGGATAGAAATGTACAGGACTGAACATCCATGGTGAAGATGAGGTGGTCAGGGCCAGGGAATTGAAGTTATTGAGGAGATCAAGGGCATGAAAAGTGTTGAGGATGGAGGTGGGAAAGGACTGAACCAATGGGGATAGAATGGAATTGAGATATGAGGACATGAGCTCAGTAGGGCAGGAGCAGGCAGAGACTATAGGCCTACCTGGAGAGTTCAATTTGTGCATCTTGGGTGGGAGATAGAAGTGAGCAATATGGGGTAAGGGAATTACAAGTTTGGTGGCAGTAGTTGGGAATTCTCCAGGGTGGATGAGGTCAGTGATGGTGTTCTTCCAATATTCTGTGATCTCTCTATAAATTTATTCCTCTGAATCCCATTGACTGCTGGGTGATCTATCATATAATCCCATTAATGTGGTCATACCATTCTTATTCCTCAGTTCTACCCATAACTTCTAACTAGATGAGTTCTCCAGTCTGTCCTGACTGAACACTGTTGTGACAATTTTCTGACTAGTAATATCAACCCTCCCCCTTTAATCCCTCATGTTCTATCATGTCTGAAACAACAGAACCGTGGAACTTTGAGCTGCCAGTCTTGCCTTTACTGCAATCAACTCTCACTAATGGCTACAATGTCATAATTCCACACGCTGATCCATGCCTTAAACTCATCCACCTTTCCGATAATACTCATTGCATTGAAATATATACAGCTCAGAACATTTGTCCCACTGTGTCTGTGTTAGTTTAAAGTGGACTTATTATTCATGCTGGGGATCAGGGTAGACAACAAATACAGGACCAATAATCCATTGTCCTTGTACTATTGACTTGCTGGCTCCTGATGTTACTTCTCTTTGACTGCAGACATTCCTCTAAATTCCAGCAAGAATAGTTCACCTTTAAAAAACCTTTGCTGTTACTTTCTTCCTTTCAAACTGGAATATTTCACACTACTCACCATTATTTCCATTAGTGAAATAATCATTACCATGTCAGTCTCCAAATCTCTGAAGAAAGTTAGATACATCAGCACTCTAGTCTCCTTCAAATTAATTCCAAAAATTCAGTGGCTATCCATTTCAGTCTAACTTCCCATTCCCATTCTGAAATGTCTGTCCAAGACCTCTTTTACTGCCATAACGAGGCCACACTCAGGTTGGAGGTGCAAAGAGGACCTCATATTCCATCATATTCCAGCCTCTAATCTGATAATATGCACATTGATTCCTCTAGCTCCTTTAGAAGTCTGGTTGATCGCTGTGGTTGGCAAAATAATCACAGTTGAGGGTGTTGTCTCCTCAGAATGCTGGTTTATATACTCCTCCAGGGTTTGAATCTAAATGGATATTGATTCGACTAGCTTCTGTTAGTTTTCCCCCTCCCCCTTCTCTCTTCTTCCATTACCCATTCTGTGGCATCAAAAGTGGAGATGAATTAGCATATAGGAGGAGATTGAAAATCTGGCTGAGTGGCGTCATAACAACTGTCTCTCACTCAATGTCTGCAAGACCAAGGAGCTGAGTATAGACTTTAGAAGAAGAAACCAGTGTCCATGAACCAGTCCTCATTGGAGGATCAGAGGTGGGGAGGGTCAGCAACTTTAAATTCCTCTGTGATATTATTTTGGAGGACCTGTCCTGTACTCAGCACATAAGTGCAATCTTGAAGGATGTATGACCGTCCCTCTGCTTCCTTAGGAGTTTGCAAAGTTTCGTCATGACATCTAAAACTTTAACAAAGTTCTATGGACGTGTATTAGAGATTATATTGACTGGCTGCAACACTGGTTGAAACACCAATGCCCTTGAATGAAAAATCTTACAAAAAGTAGAGGATACAGCCCAGTTTATCATGGGTAAAGCCCTCCTCACCATTAAGCACATCTGTATGGATTGCTGTCGCAGGAAAGCAACTTCCATCATCAAGGATCCCCACCATCCAAGTCATGCTCTCTTCTCACTGCTCCCATCAGAAAAAGTTCAGGAGCCTCAGAACCCACACAGCTAGGTTAAGGAACAGTTATTATCCCTCAACCATCAGGTTCTTGAACCAGAGTGGATAGCCTTACCCCACAACCTACATATAGACTCACTTTCAAGGACTCTTCATCTCATATTCTTGATAATTACTGCTTTTTCAATATTAATAAAATAATATTTGTTTACTATTATATATTTTTTTCTTTTGTATTTGCAGTTTGTTATCTTTTGCACACTGGTTGTTTACCCTGTTGGGTGCAGTCTTTCATTGCTTCTGTTATGCACCTTGGATTTACTGTGTGTGCCTGCAAGAAAATGAATCACAGGATTGTATGTGGTGACATATATGTACTTTGATGATAAATTTAATTCAAACTTTGAACTTTGCCTGACTTGCTGAGTTCCTCTAGCATTTAGAGTGTGTTACTCAAATTTGTCACTTTTTACTTTAATTCACCACTTGATGGCACTATTTCTCCTTATTATCCAGATGTCCTAACACTCAATACTGGTGAACAATTAAACATTTTTAGTCGATATTCATTATTTGTATTCAAGTAAGAAAAGCTTGACAAAGCAACATAGTCAAAATGCTGGAGGAACTCAGCAGGTCAGGTAGCGTCTCACCCCTAATGGAGCATTGGTAGCCAACAGCAGCTGGTCAGAGTCCTCTGTCCTGGGCCAGTCTTTCAAGTTGTTCCCAGGTGTAGCCCATCACTGAAGATCTTTCTTCTCCCAGCGATGAGGTCTTTGGAGCCTCTTCTGGCATTTCTGTAGTGCTGGGTTTTTATGAGATGGGGTTGCTAGGCTCGTGCCCAACCTGCCTCCTTTTGCAGCCGGGTTTGAGATCACCCAGGCAGCATCTATAGAAATGAATAAGCAGTTGATATTTTGGACCGCAATATTTCATTAGGTATGGAAAAGCTTCCTTTGCTTCCCTCTTCCTTTCCAGTCCTGATGAAGACCACAAGACATAGGAGCAAAATTAAGCCATTTGGCAAAATGAGGTGTTTTGGTCCAAATTGTAGACTGTTTATTCCTCTCCATAGATGCTGTCTGACCTGCTGAGTTCCTTCTGTGTGTATTACTCTGGATTTCTTGTGTTTAAAACTTGACAAGGTATCAATTTATTGTATTAAAACCTTTCTGTTGCATTGTCTACTAGTATGTCACAATCTAACATTTATGAGCACAAATCAGAATTTATCAGCTTTATAATTTGACAATCAAAATCAGAATTAAAGCCATCCAGAGACTGTTAAACATAATATTAAATCAATAACCAGTAATAAATAAACAAACAAAATCTCTCCTGATCAAATTGCCATGGTTCTGGGGAATGAAGGTTGATGAAAATTTGACGCTTGTTGATTATGGCAGTAGCTCTCAACACACAATAAGATTTTTATATTTAGCCCTCCTCTGTAAATATAACATTTACTTTGTTTGACTGTGTGTGCATGTGAAAGAGAGGGAAGCACAGTGAGAAGGAGATGGTGGTGGTTGTCCTTCGTATCCGATGATAACAGTGAAAGCTGTGCAGGAGAGTTTTCCAAGTGGAAAAGCCATTGCATTGGGACAGTTCCACTCTCTCAACCTCGGAACTCAGGGTCTAATAGTAGATTAGATTATGAGGACATGCAGTCCTCTTTTATTGTCATTTAGTAATGCATGCATTAAGAATTGATACAATGTTCCTCCAGAAAGATATCACGGAAACACAAGACAAACCAAGACTAAAAAAACTGACAAAAGCCACATAATTATAACATATAGTTACAACAGTGCAAAGCAATGCCGTAATTTAATGAAGAACAGACCATAGGTATGGTAAAAAGAAGTCTCAAAGACTCTCGAAAGTCCCATCATCTCACACAGACGGTAGAAGGAAAAGAAACTCTCCCTTCCATGAACCTCCAGTGCAAACTTGCCGATGCAGCACTCTGGAAGCACCCGACCACAGCCGACTCTTGAGTCCGTCCGAAAACTTTGAGCCTCCGACCAGCCCTCCGACACCAAGCACCGAGCACCATCTCTGCTGAGCGCTTTGACCCCTGCCCCGGCAACAGGCAATAGGCAAAGCCGAGGATTTGGGGCCTTCCCCTCCGGAGATTCTTGATCACACAGTAGTAACGGCAGCGAAGCTAGCATTTCAGAAGTTTCTCCAGATGTTCCTCCGTGCTTCTCACGTCTGTCTCCATCAAATCAGGATTGTGCACGGCCCCTACTTAACAAATACGATATCATTTCAGAGCGGCCACGCGCACTGCATCGCGTCGCCATCTTCTCCTCCCCTCCCTCCATTTGATCGTACTAATAGTATGATCAAATGTCACAACTGGGGTCTCCCTTGGTTGCAGAGGATGACCATGACTGCTTCTGTACCTCGTTATGCCCCTCGCTCTCCAAGGAACGTTCCTGGTGACTGGATCTCACTGTAGATCTCATCCTCCCAATCTGCTGGAGATGACTTCACATGCTAGGACAGGCACGTCCCTATCTCACTGGGTTAAGAGGCCCACCGGCTACCCTCACCTGGTTTAGCCCGCCTGTTGATGGGGTGTACCGGGGTGTGGCTGCTGTCGCATGCAAACAGCTACTTGGAGACATAGGTGAGAGCTGAGTGTCTGGTGGGGTGCAAAGATGAGTGAACTGCCCTGGAACGGACATGACAAGCCCCTTCACCAGAGGTGTTACCCCTCCCTGAACACCCCATACACCTGAACAAACAAATTGCTGAAGTGTACTATCAAAACCAGTAGATTTACCTGGAAACTGTTCAGCTGTAGATGTTTCACATCATGCATGTCAATGTCTTGGTCATACATTTCAATTCCTTGGTCATACATGTCAATGCCTTTGTTCCACACTGTTCATGTTAGTCACATGTGAACCACAGGAGGAGATAACTTACTGCCAACAGATTTTGGCATTGGACAATGGGGCTCATACTTGGCAAACAGCATGTCTGAAGCTTTATGCAAATATACAGGACCAATCAGAGTAATTCTGAAGTTTGTGGGTGAAAAATAGATACCGGGGCCATTTCAATTCATTACCCCATAAAGGTATACAGACATTGGACAGAAGTTAGAGATTAGCTTCCATTGTTACATGTACATCAAAACATACAGTGAAATACATCATTGGCACCAACAACCAGCACAGTCTGAGGATGTGCTGGAGGCAATCCGTAAGTGTCACTATATTTCCGATGCCACATACCATGCCTGCAACTTACTAGCCTAACCTGTGGGAGGAAACCAGAGCACCCAGAGGAAACCCACATGGCCATAGGGAGAACATACAAACTCTTTCCAGGCAATGGTGGAAATTGAACCCCAATTTGCAATTGCTGGCACTGTAAACTGTATCATTACATATTATTTGTTTCGTATCTCAGTATTATTGGCTTACTTATTTTGATTTGCACAATTTACTTTCATTTTCACAGGATATGCCCTCTTCTCATTTAGCTACCATCAAGGAGGAGATACAGGAGCCTGAAGACACACACTCAATGTTTCAGGAACCACCTGTTCCCCTCCGCCATCAGATCATCTAATTTTTGAATGGACAATGAACCCAGGAACATTACCTTACTATTTTTAAAATCTCTTCTTGAACTACTTATATAATTTATATATATACTTATTGTTATTTATAGCAACACACACAAAATGCTGGAGGAACTCAGCAGGTCAGGCAGCGTCCATAGTAAAGAATGATGTTTTGGACTGAGACCCTTCCTCAGTACTTGGTCCAAAATGTCGACTGTTTATTCATTTCCGTAGATACTGCCGGACCTGCTGAGTTCCTCCAGTATTGTCTGTGTGTTGCTCTGGATTTTCAGCATCTGCAGACTTTCTCATGTTTATTGTAATTTATAGTTTTTATCATTATGATTTACTATTGCCGTGTAACACCAAATTTCATGACGTGCCAGTGATATTAAATCCGATTCGGATTCTGGTTGTTTGTCAGTATTTGTTTATGCAGAGTTATTCATAAATCTATTGTATTTCTTGATTTTTCTGTGAATGCCTGCGAGACAATACATCTCAGGGTGGCATATAGTGACATGTATGCATGTACTTTGATAATGAATTTACTCTGACTTGACTTTGACGCTACCTTGCCGCCCAGTGTGACTGTGCCTCTCTAATTTGAACAACAGGAAAACCTTATCCAAAAAAATCTGGCCAGCAGCACAGTTGGCCAGGGATCAGAAAACGCAGACAAGAAGCGTCTCCTGTAAGACTGTAGCTAGCCATTATAGTGGAAGCTGTGGTGAGGACAGAAAGCTTAAATGATACAGTGGCACGGCAGGAACGCTTCCCCTTTGATGCTGCTAAACTACAGTTTCTGCTGTAGAAAGTGCACGAAAGGAGAGGCTGCCCTCTGAAAAACTTCTGGAGTAGTTATTATCAAAGTACATTATGTCACCCGATATGACCCTGAGATTCATTTTCTTGACAGTAGATACAAAGAAACACAGCAGAATCAATGAAAAAACTATACAGAGAAAAATGGGCAAAAGAAGAGAATCTGCGCAAATACAAAAAAAGTAATAAATGATAGTGAGAACCTGAGTTGTAGAGTCCTTGAAAGTGAGTCTATAGGTTGTGGAATCAGTTCAGAGTTGATGTGCGTGAGATTATCTACATTGGCTATAAGGTAGTAACTATTACAGGAGCCTCAGGTCCCACAGCACTAGGATCCGGTGTGGGACCTGAGGCTCCTGTACCTCTTTCTCAATAGCAGCAGTCAGAAGAGACCATGGCCTGGATGGTGTCGGCCTTCTTGATGATGTTCGCCCTTACTCATGTGTTCATTGCTGGCTAAAGCTTTCACACTGTGACTGGTTTCAACTGAGTGCAAGTGTTAGAATCCACTCAGTTTTAGTAAGGCACTTGTGAAGGAATTTCCTAGATTTTTATTAAAACCACATAGTTACAACTCACTTGCATAAGATGATAATATACAGCATGTCTCATGCATTCCCTGCTTCAAGTTGGATAGCAGGTTCGATTTCTAGTTTTGAGGGATCAGTCTCAGCTTCCTTATGGTGGTGAGTGCCTGGGTATCACCCTCCAGCTTTGACTGAGAAAACATATGATGCAGCCAGAGAGAATGCTCTGTAGAAATTTGCTAGAGTCTTTGATGACATACCAAATCGCCTCAAACTCCTAATGAAGTATAGCTGCTGACGTGCCTTCTTCATGATTGAATCAATGTGTTGGGCCCAGGATAGATCTTTAGAGATGTTGGCACTCTGAAATGTGAAGTTGTTCACCCTTTCCACTGCTGACCCATCAATGAGAACTGCTCGATGAGCGCGGGATGAACTCGGTGTTGAAGTAAGAAGCTGAGACACACTCAGTGGTAGAGCAAAGTAGAGCTTTTACAGAGGCGATTATAATCCTTCAACCATCGGGCTCCCGAGCCAGGCTCAAATCTGAACTGACTCCTCAACCTACAAGTTCACATTCAAGGATTCTACAACTCATGCTCTCAGTGTAATTAATCTATCTACTTATTTATGTTTTTATTTATCTATCCATCCACCCATTTATTGATTGCTCCTTTTTGTATTTGCACTATTTCTCTTCCTAAGCACATTGATTGTCAATGCTTTTGTGCAGTTTTTCATTGATTCTGTTGTGTTTCTTTGTATCTACTGTGAATGCCTGGGTTGTATATGGTGACATACATGTCCTTTGATAATAAGTTTACTTTGAACTATACTCATCTCAACACTGAACTGGTTCCACAACCTATGGACTAACTTCAAGGCATCAACAATTCATGATCTCAGTTAGTTTATTTATTTATCTACATGCCTGACTATCTAGCTATCTACGAATTAACTCTTTTTGGTCTACCAACCGGGTACAGTTATCGATTCTGAAGATGGCAGAGTTTGTCATCAAAACGTTGGTTAGAATCGATACCTGTAACTGGCTGGAAGCCTTAGAGGAGTCTATCGTCATATGTGCTGGGAAAGCACTAGATCCTTTTTCCCCTATCTATCTATTTATTTGTTATTTATACAGGTTGTCTTCTTTTGCACATCAGTTGTTTGTCAGTCCCTGTGTGTAGTTTTTTTTTCTTTTTTCTTTTGTATTTCTTTGTTCTATTGTGATTTCCTGCAAGAAAATGAATCTCAGGGTTGTATATGATGTCATTATGTACTTTAATGGTAAACTTACTTTGAACTTAGAACACAATGTGCTGCCTCACATCTCCCAGGACAATGAGTCACCACGGCTTCACATCTCCTAGGACCATGACCATGAGTACTACTGGCGTGGAGCGTGCACATTCTCCCCATGTCCCCGTGAGTTTCCCATGGGTGATCCAGTCTCCACCCAGCTTCTAGGTTACTTGGTCACAATGCACCATTTGCATCAAATCAAATCAGCTGGCAGCCAAGTTAATCAAAGATTCCACCCACTGTAGGCATTCTCTCTTCTTCCACCGCCCCCCCCCCTGCCCACTCCAGTGCAGGTAGACAATATGTCATGTGGAGAATGTGAAGGCCAGGTCATTGGGTACATTCAAAGTGAAGGTTGACAGGTTCTTAATTAATATGGGCATCAAAGGTGACGGGGAGAAGGCAGGAGAATAGGATTGAGAGGATTAGTAAATCAGCCATGATGGAATGATGGCAGTGACTTAATGGACTGAATGGCCTAATTCTACTCCTATGTCTTATGGTCATAACGGGGTAGATGGTGAGGTTAACAGTCCATCTCTTTATACTACATTGTATTGAACTGAACCGTTCAATAGCCTTTTAAGAGCAGGGTAGAAGGTGTCTTCGAGCCTGGTGGCATGAGCTTTCAGGCTTTTGTATCTTCTGACCCATGGGAGGGAGGAGGGGGAAGAAGAGAGAATGTCCTGATGGAAACTCAGGATCATCCACATGATCCACTTTTGTGCAACTGGCAAAAAATGTCAAGCATTAAACTGGTGGTGAAAGTGTTTCTTTGCTCATCTGAAGGATTTAATCAGCCTTGCTATTCAGTCATAAATAAGGCCCTTGGATGGCGGTAGTGAAGCACAGATTTTTGCTTTAGAAACATGCTGATGGGTAATTGGGGACAGTGCAAGCCTGGTACATTTTATCACAGGCTCCTTTTCCTAATAACTGCCTAGTTTCCTCGAGACTTCAGTTCTCATGCTGAACTTTGGAAAATGCGTTCTCCCATTTGACCGGCTTCACTGAATTATCCCCAGCATGGTTTGAAAACAGCTGTTTTCTGAGCTCTTTAAGCACTGCACAATTATAGTTTCCTGATAGGTATTTCTGTCCCTCAGAAAGTAATCTTGAATGCAACATATGAAGACCCAGACGTTCTTCTGTATTCAGACCCATGACTCCATGCCAGCCAGGATCCCCCACTGGAACCCATGTCGTCTGCCTGCATTTGGCCCATTTCCCTCTCTTCTCGGTGCTGCCAACGGGTGAGAGGTGCAGGAGTCTTGGCTCACACTGCCAGGTTCAGGAACATCGGGCTCCTGGACTGGCATCTCTTGCCTCAGCACTGAACTGACTCCACAACCTGTGGACTCACTTTCGAAGAGTCTATAGCTGATGTTCTATGTGTTATTTGTTTACATTCTTTAAATTATTCCCGTCTTGCACATTGAATGTTTGCCAGTCTTTTGGTGTGTGGTTAATCAGGGGTTCTATTGCATTTCTCTGTTTTCCTGTGGGTGCCTGCAAGAAAATGAATCTCAAGTTTGCATTTATTTATTGAGAGGTAGTGTGGAACAGGCCCATCAAGTCTCATCGCAAAACCAACATAGCCTAATTATGGGATAATATACAATGACCAATTAACTTACCAACCACTACGTCTTTGGACAGGGGGAGGAAACAGGGGCACCCGGAGGAAACCCACGCAGTCATGGGGAGAACATACAATCTCCTTACAGACACTAGTGGGAATTGAACCCAGGTCACCTGTACTGTAAGGCGTCATATGAACCACTACACTACCATGCCATTCACTGATCTGGCCAATTCAATTGAAGATAGACACCATGGTAATGAGCCAAAGGACAATGTGATAGGACAGTCATCCAGGGCAGGATTTCTTATCTAAAGTGCCGGACGATGCTGAGGATGTTCTACGAGTCTGTGGTGGCCAGTGTGATCATGTTTGCTGTTGTGTGATGGGGCAGCAGGCTGAGGGTAGCAGACACCAACAGAATCAACAAACTCATTCGTAAGGCCAGTGATGTTGTGGGGATGGAACTGGACTCTCTGACGATGGTGTCTGAAAAGAGGATGCTGTCCAAGTTGCATGCCATCTTGGACAATGTCTCCCATCCACAGGAGTTGGGCACAGGAGTACATTCAGCCAGAGACTCATTCCACCGAGATGCAACACAGAGCATCATAGGAAGTCATTCCTGCCTGTGGCCATCAAACTTTACAACTCCTCCCTTGGAGGGTCAGACACCCTGAGCCAATAGGCTGGTCCTGGACTTATTTCCTGGCATAATTTACATATTACTATTTATGGTTCTATTAATAATTAATTTTTTATGGTGCAACTGTAATGAAAACCAATTTCCCCTGGGATCAATAAAGTATGACTATGACTATGACTATTATCTCTGCTTGGGAATTTAGAAATTCAATCATCTAAATATAGGACTGATGCTCTACATCCAATTCCATGTAGAGACTCAGTACAGTTAAACTGGAAAGTTCTTTGATAGGCTACAAAACAGGTAAGCTACTCTTTGGTCAAGCAGTTAATCAAAGTTCAAAGTAAATTTATTATCAAAGTACATATATGTCATCATATACAACTTCTTGCTAGCATTCACAGTGAATATAAGAAACACATGGACGGTCATGGTCTTCCATCCGTCTTTAATCTGAGAAGTTCTACTAAGCTCTTCAAAACTTTCGCCCGTCCATCTCTTGATGCAGCTCATAAATATCATGAAACAACAAACTGTGCAAATACAAAAAGATAAAAAATAAATAATAATAATAAAGTGGGCAATAACTACAGAGAACATTCCTTGAAAGTGAGTTCATTGGTTGTGGGAACAATTCAGTGAGGAAGTCATTATATTTATTCAGCAATTGCAATATTTGTGTTCACTCTATGCAATCTTTGCGGCAGTAGAGAAATTCATACAAATCTCAGTATTGCATTTGTCTGTAGAGAGGCCTAATTGATGTTATTGTGGAATTTTAACATCTATTCCAGGACTCTGTTGCCTGCATATATTAAATGTTTAGCGTCTTCCACACAACTATATATAGCTCTATTTACAAGAATCATTGATTGATTAATCTTCTTCCAGTTCCACAGGTATTGCTTAAATTCTTTCAATTTTGTGATTTTCAGGCAGGTTTTAAAGTTTACCTTTATTTGTCACACGTACTTTGATACATCAACATGCACAGTGAAATACATCATTTCATTCAATGACCGACACAGTTTGAGAGTGTGTTGGGGGCAGCCTGTAATTGCGATCATGCTTCCAGCGCCAGCGTAGCATGTCCACAATTTACTAACCCAAACCTGCATACTTTGGATTGTGGGAGGAAACCAGATGCATCCAGAGGAGACCCACACGGCCACAGGGAGAATGTACAGTGCCCGGATTTGAACCCTGAACACTGGTGCTGTAAAGCATTAGGCTTTTTGCTAAGTTACCATAGCTCCATTATTAAAAATAAGTACTAGCCCAGTTAAGGCAGAAGTGAATCAAAGAGTCATAGAACATTACAGCACAGAAACAGGCCCTTCAGCCCATCTATTCCATGCTGACCTGCATTCCTGCCTGGTAGACATTGTTCACTCAGAGTCTTTGGATGTCTCTTTCTTAAAGGGGATCAAAAGGAATTGAAGCTTGATCGCTCATTGTTGACACTATAATGCATTGTACTGATATCATACTGTTGTCCTACTTATCTTAAGCCATCTTACCTTATGTGATATCATCCAGATAAAGGGCCTCAGCCCAAAATGTCGAATGTTTATTCCTCTCCATAGATGTTCCCGACCTGCTGCGATCCTCCAGTACTTTATGGCTGTTATTACATTGCAGTCTCAAAAGTTGCATTAGCAGCATCACTCAGTCTACTAATTTCCAGGCCAATATGGTTAAAATATTCCATAAGACCATTAGACACAAGAGCTGAAGCCATTCAGCCCATCGAGTCTGCTCTACTATTTCAACATGGCTAATTTATTGTCCCTCTCAACCCCATCCTCCTGCCTGACTGATCAAGAATCTATCAACCTCCACTTTAAATCTACCCAGTGACTTGACCTCCAAAGCCGACTATGACTTTTGGAAAGCTTGTCGTTGTGTCTGTAGCTGAAGGTATCATCAAAGTTATATTAAAGCTAGATTCTGTGGAAAGAACACAGTTTTGATACAAGTGCTGTGGTAACATGTCGATGGCTGGTGGGTCCCTTGATATTGGATATTTTCATTGGATTCTACAGTGAATTGCCAGTTCAGCGGAAAATGTCACTGGCTGCAGTCCACCATCACTGCGGGACTTGTATGTGTCCAGGACAGTGAAGTGGGCAGGAAAAATCACTGCAGACTATGCAAACTGACTTTTCCAAAAGCTCCCTTCTGGAAATGTTATAGGGCTACTAAAACAGAAACTTCATGCCATTTTAAAAGTTAATCTGATCAACCATTCCAGTTAGAACCCCCATCCCCTCTATCTATTACCCTGTATTACACTATAAACACTTCAAACCATTTTTTATAATGCTGTTTACATTGTAAATGCATACTGGTGTTTATCTGTTTATGCATATTTTATTCCATTTCCAGATTTTTAACTTATTTTTATACAATTCTTTGTTTTTAAATAATTCTTTATTCTTTTTAATTGTTGAATGTTGTATTTAGTTGCATGTCACACAAGCACACAATGGCATACTCCAAATACGTGTAAATGTATATGGCAAATAGAGTTGATCTTTGATCCCCTTTGCTTGCTAATGATACTTTTCCATCAATAGTAAGCAGGAAGGTAGAGTTTTGGACACGGACACGTACTAAGGAGGTTTCTGCAGTGTCTTTGATCACTTAAACACTAAACCATTTTGGCACCCGAAGGCCAGTAAAATAAATATGGGAGTTCAAAAGTTCAAAGTAACATTTATTATCGAAGTAGATATACAGCATGTTACTATATACCACCTTGAGATTCATTTTCTTGCAGATATTTACAGGAAAATAAATAAATACAACAGAATTTATGAAAACCTATGTATGAATGAAGACTGATAAACAACCAATGTGGAAAAAGAAAACAAGCAAATAATAAACAAAACTGAGAACTTGAGTCTTTGAAAGTCAGTCGTTAGGTTGTGAAATTAGTTCAGAGTTGAGGTGAGGGAAGTTATCCATACAGATTCAGGCGCCTCACGTTTGTAAGGTAATAACTGTGGTGAATAAGCATCTGATGAACGATGTTAATCTTGCATTGACAGCATACATTAATATAATCTTATGGGTACTGTCAACACTTAATTAGAAGAATGCCCAGAAGATGAAGGTGTTTGTAGAAATTGCAAAAACAGCCAATGCTTAATTTTCTGTTTTCCCAATTAGGTATTGCTGAAAACCCAACGTAACATAATAAGGAAATCCTACATCCTGGGTCCAGTTAGGTGTTCGCACTATACTATAGTGACGCAATTAATGATGAGTTTGTCACACACACTATATGGAAAAGGCTTTTATAAACCAAAGTCTACAACAGCAGTGATTTTCTGATGAAATCTATGAAATAGTTAGAGAACAAACAATCTGCTGACCTTGGGAAACACCAGGGACAGAAGGTTGCCCTAAACGTCTAAATTTTCAAAGGCACTGCTGCCAGAACAGGAATCTTTTCCCAGTTCATGAGAAGCATAAATCAAAAGGACAGCTAGAGACTTTTTTCTTCCCAGAGCTAATGCGAGAGGACCTAATTTTTTAGTGACTGGTAGAAAGTGTAGAGGGGATGTCAGTGGTAGGTTTTTCACACAGAGAGTGGTGGGTGTGTGGAATGCCCTGCCAGGGGTGGAGGTAGAGACAGATACATTTAAGAATCTCTTATGTAGGGACATGGATGATGAAAAAATGGAGGCCTGTGTAGAAAGGAAGGATTAGAGCAGGTTAGAAGGTCGGCACAACATCCTGGGCCGAAAGGCCTGTACTGTGCTCTGAGATTTAGTGTTCAATGCTCTGAGACTTCATATGTTTCAAGATCATGACCTGTTGCAAGTAATGAAAAAGAAAAATATAAAATACACACACCACCCTTTAATCTGTCAAGCAGATCAGAGGCTGTGGCAAGTTTGCCTCTTCTGCTGTGGCTCTAAATCTACAGCCTGTAATCTTTCTGTCATCTACTATTTGAAGTTGTCAGATAGTGATTTTTCTGCATGTCTCTTCTCTTTTCTTTATTTTGAGCAGCTGATCCAAGCAGGCCGTATAATCTATCCTCTTCTGTTATAAACTGCCGACTGAAATCCAATAAATTTTCAATTGAGATAAGAATCGTCTATGATCTTGGAGGCATTCAACAAGTCAGCTGACACTTTCTGGGAAAAGAGCAGAGTTCCTACCCAAGATGATAACTTTTCATCAGTCAGATTTGGAAAATGCTCGAGTTAAAAAAACAGTTAAATAGATAGATCAGCTGGTTGAGTGGACTCCGGCCATATTCCACCGAGATACGACACTGGGTGGAACGGGAGTTCGTTCCTGCCTGTGGCCATCGAACTTGCAGCTCCTCCTGTGGAGGGTCAGACACCCTGAGCCAATAGACTGGTCCTGGACTTATTTTCCATCTGGCATAGTTTGCATTTTGTTGTTTTGATTGTTTGTGGTTTTTGTATTGCTCTATTCTTGGTTGGTGAGGCTGTAATGAAACCCAATTTCCCTTGGGATCAATAAAGTATATCTATCTATCTATCTATATCAATAACCTCACACTCAATGTCTATAAGACCAAGGAATTGATTGTGGATGTCAGGAAGAGAAAGTTGTGGGAACACATGCCAGTCCTCACTGAGGGATCAGCAGTGGAAAGAGTGAGCAGCGTCAAGTTCCTGGGTGTCAGTATCTCTGAGAATCTTTCCTGGGCCCAATATATTGATGCAATTGCAAAGAAGGCACAACAGTGGTTATAGTTCATTTGGAGTTCGAGGAGACTTGACTTGTCACAAAAAAAAAACCTGAGCACATTTCTACAGACATTCTGTGCAGAACATGTGAACTGATTGTATCAACATATGGAGCGGCCACTGCACAGGATCAAAAAAAGCTGCAGAAAGTTGTAAACTCAGTCAGCTCCATCACAGGCACTAGCCTCACCAGCATTGAGGACATCTTTAAAAGGTGACATCCATCATTAAGGACCCCCATCACCCAGGACATGTCCTCTTCTCATTGCTACCGTTAAGGAGAAGGTACAGGAGCCTGAAGACAAGCACTCAACAATTTAGGAACAGCTTCTTCCCCGCTGCTATCAGATTTCTAAATGGACATTGACCCCATGAACATTACCTCAGTATTTTTTGCACTAATTTAATTATATATATTTTTTATTGTAATTTAGAACTTTTTATTAGATATTGCATTGTACTGCCACTGCAAACCAACAGATTTCATGACGTGTGCCAGCAATATTGAACCTGGCTGTGATTGTGATTGTGAGGAAAGGCTGAAGAAGCCAGGCCTTTCCTCTTTGGAGTGAAGGAGGATGAGAGGTGATTTGAAGGAGATGTACAAGATGATAAGAGGCATGGATCAAGTGGAGAGCCAGAGACTTTTTCTCAGGGCAGAGATGGCTAATACCAGAGGGGCATCATTTTAAGGTGACTGGAGGGAAGTGTAGGGGAGATGTCAGAGGTGCGATTTTTTACACAGAGAATGGTGGCTGTATGGAATGCAATGCCGGAGTCATCACTATCTTGGAGGTTTTCCTACTCAGCATCTTCCTCAACTCCTTATACTCACTGCACAGGACCTCTTGTCATTTCTACCTATATCATTGGTGCCAACATACACCACGACTTCTGGCTGCTCACCCTCCCTTTAGAGAATCTTCGCAGCCACTCTGAGACATCGTGGCCCCTAGCACCTGGGAGGCAACACACCATCCTGGTGTCTCTTCCATGGCGACAGAATCTCCCATCTGTCCCCCTAACTATCGAGCCTCCTATCACTATCACTTTGCCTGAATTTACCCTTCCCTGCTGAGCCTCGGAGCCGCCCACAGTGCCTCTGGTCAGATAGATCAGCCCCCACAGCCGTGTCCAAAGCTTCTGGCCCATCTGACAGACACATCAGTGGATCAATAATTGCTGAAGAGTGGATCTGGACACACTTTGTACTTGGTGGTTCAGTGGCATAGTGGTTAGCACAATGCTTTACCGCACCAGCTGTAAGATTGGGGTTCAATTACGGCCACTGTCTGTAAGGCATTTGTATGTTCTCCCTGTAAACACATGGGCTTTCTCCAGGTGCTTTGGCCTGCTCCCAGCTTCCAAAAATACCTCCAGGTTAGGGTTTGGGTTAGTAAGTTCTATGTTGATGCCTGAAGTGTGACAACACTTGTGGGCTGCCCCCAGCACAGCATCAGACTGTCTTGGATGTTGACACAAATAACGCATTTCACTGTATGTTTCGATGTTTCGATGTGCATGTGACAAATAAAGCAAATCTAATCTAATCTTGGGGTGTTGATGTATTTAACCACAATCCTGACCTTGTGAAAAATGTAAATGCATTAGTTATTTTGCTTCACTTTAATATTTTAATTTATTCATAAGGGCTTTAATATATTTTAATCATATTTACCTTTATTCTTTTAATAACTGGTTCCTTAAGGTTGTTCTCCACGGGGGTGGTAGTGGGGATAAGCTCCCATGATCTATTAAATACTCCCAGAGCTGTGTGTCTCAAATAGCCTCTGATAACCAAGTCCAGCTCCTGGTTTAGATACTAAATCCAGTGGAACCAATTCTACTGACAGGAGAAGCGGAAAAGGCAGGTTACTACACCCTAAAGCCAGTCACTTTGGGCAGATGGGGCTTGTCAGCCATGGTTTGCAGTTCACCTAGGAGAAGGAAAGCTCTGATCTCAAACCTCTATTGCCTTGGGACATACCCACTCATGGGAGTAAACCCCGAGGAAACCTCTGGAGCTGGAGTCCATAAGGCAGTTCTATATTGAGTTCAACACTGACTCCTGCAACACCATTGGTGCCAAACTGTACTGGCTCCTGCAATTCCTTTGCATTCATCAACTGCATGGAGAGGGGGTGCCTGTACCTGGGCGACAGCTTGCTCTGCATATCGTACTATCCTGGCTTGCATGTCGCATTGACAGCTGGGACACAACAACGGAGGGCATCAAATGTTTTAGTAATTTTAACGAATACATTATATAAATCTGTTTAAAGGTTTACAGATTTAGAAAGATAACAAGGCCACTAAAGTACATAGAACATAGTACTGAACATTACAGCACAGTTCAGGCCCTTTGGCCCACAATGTTTTGCTAGCCTTTTAACCTGCTCTAAGATCAACCTAACCCTTCCCTCCCACAAAGCCCTCCATTTTTCTTTCATCCATATGTCTATCTTAGAGTATCTTAAATATCCCTAATGTATCGGCCTCTCCCAGCACATCCCATGTGCTGAACACACGGTTTAAAATGCCTACCTCTGATATCACCCCCCCCCTTATACTTTCCTCCAATCTCCTTAAAGCTAGTCTAAATAACTTTCGCCCTGTTGAACTTATGTCTACAGTGAGGAAGTGCTTTGAGAGGCTGGTGTTGAAGTATATCAGCTCCAGTGTGAATGGCGACTTGGATCTACTTCAATTTCCCTACCAAAGCTGATGCTATCTTGCTGGGTCGTCACACAATCCTGCAACTCTGGACAGCAAAAGTGCATTCATCAGGATGCTTTTTATCAATTACAGCTGGAATTTAACACTATCATCCCCTCAAAACTAATCAGTAAACTCCAAGACCTGGGCCTTAATACCCCCTTGTGCAATTAGATCCTGGATTTCCTCACTTGTAGACCCCAGTCAGAATGGATTGGTAAAAACATCTCCTCCACAATCTCCATCTGCACAGGAGCACCACAGGGATGTGTACTTAGCCCCTGCTCTGCTCGCTTTACACCTATGACTGTGTGGCTAAGGACAGCTCCAACTCCATATACAAGTTTGCTGGTGACACCACTGTTGTGGGCTGTATCAGGGGGGTGATAAATCAGCATACAGGAGGGAGATTGAAAACTTGTCTGAACGGTGCAATAATTACAACCTCTCACTCAATGTCAGTAAGACCAAGGAACTGATTGTAGACTTCAGGACAAGGAAAGAAAAGTCCATGAGCCAGTAATCGTCCGAGGATCAGAGGTGGAGATGGTCAGTAACTTTAAATTCCTGGGTGTCACTATCTCAGAGGACCTGTCCTGGAGCATCAAATAAATGTTATTGAGAAGGAAGCACAACAGTGCCTTTACCTCCTCAGGAGTCTGCAGAGGTTCAGCATGTCAGTGAAAACCTTGGCAAACTTCTATTAATGTGTGGTTGACAGAGTGTCGACTGACTGCATTATGGCTTGGTATGGGAACCTTTGAGCCTTTGAGGGGAAAATCCTACAAAAGCTGGTGGATTCAGCCCAGTACGTCACAGGTAAAACCCTCCTAACCATTGAGCACATCTACATTAAACGTTGCTGTAGAAAAACAGCATCCATCATCAAAATCCTCACCACCCAGGCCATGCTCTTTTCTCGCAACTGCCATCAGGTAGAAGGTCCAGCTGTGTCAGCACTCACACCAGCAGGTTCAAGAACAGTCACTATCCCTCAACCATCAGGTCTATTGAACAAAGGGGATAGCTACAATCATTTCAGGATTATGTTATACTGTTATTTCATGCTTGTTGCTATTTATTTATATCTGCATTTGCAGTTTGTTTACAGTTAACAGTTACTGTTCTATAGATTTGATAAGTATGCCTGCAGATTGTATGTGGTGATGTGCATGTATTCTGATAATAAATTTTACTTTGAACTTTGAACTTTGAAATTTGAACCATGCCCTCACATATTAGCCATTTCTACCATGAGAAAATGTTGCTGACTGACCATTCAATCTATGCCTTTTATCATTTTATACACCTCTATCAAACCACCTTCCATCCTCCTTCATTTCAAAGGGAAAAACCCCAGCTATCCTTTTAGGCCATGCTCTCTAATCCGGGGAAAATCCTGGTAAATCTCCTCTACACTATCTTTAAAGCTTCCACATCCTTCCTACATTGCGGTGACCAGAATTGAACACAATACTCTGACTGAGGTCAAATCAGGGCTTCATAAAGCTGCAACATTACCCTGTGGCTCTTGAACTCAACTCTGGAAGGCCAATGTACTGTACACCTTCGTAACCACCATATCAACCTGCGCAGCAGCTTTGAGGGACCTGTGGACGTGGACCCCAAGATCCCTCTGTTCCTCCACACTGTCAAGAATCCTGTCAGTAACCCTGTACTCTATCTTCAAGTTCAACCTTCCAAAATGTGTCACTTCACATTTTTCTGGATTGAACTCTATTTTTAACCAGTGTTTTGATTTTGGAATAGTGGAGGTAGCCTTGTGACAATAACGTTAATTCTTAAATTTAATATCAAAACGGAATAGTGTAGTGCAGAAATCTGATATAAGAACAATATGGTTCAGGTTCACGATTGTTCAATATCATTTCCTGTGCACAAGTGTAAAGGAGAACAAAATAATTGTTACCCGGGATCCGATGCAGCACAAAACACAAAAGATAATGAACAAAATAGGAAAACAGATTATTATCTGAATGGTGGCCGATTAGGAAAAGGGGAGGTGCAACGAGACCTGGGTGTCATTATACACCAGTCATTGAAAGTGGGCATGCAGGTACAGCAGGCGGTGAAAAAGGCGAACGGTATGCTGGCATTTATAGCGAGAGGATTCGAGTACAGGAGCAGGGAGGTACTACTGCAGTTGTACAAGGCCTTGGTGAGACCACACCTGGAGTATTGTGTGCAGTTTTGGTCCCCTAATCTGAGGAAAGACATCTTTGCCATAGAGGGAGTACAAAGAAGGTTCACCAGATTGATTCCTGGGATGGCAGGTCTTTCATATGAAGAAAGACTGGATGAACTGGGCTTGTACTCGTTGGAATTTAGAAGATTGAGGGGGGATCTGATTGAAACGTATAAGATCCTAAAGGGATTGGACAGGCTAGATGCGGGAAGATTGTTCCCGATGTTGGGGAGGTCCAGAACGAGGGGTCACAGTTTGAGGATAGAGGGGAAGCCTTTTAGGACCGAGATTAGGAAAAACTTCTTCACACAGAGAGTGGTGAATCTGTGGAATTCTCTGCCACAGCAAACTGTTGAGGCCGGTTCATTGGCTGTGTTTAAGAGGAAGTTAGATATGGCCCTTGTGGCTACAGGGGTCAGGGGGTATGGAGCGAAGGCTGGGTTCTGAGTTGGATGATCAGCCATGATCATAATAAATGGCGGTGCAGGCTCGAAGGGCCGAATGGCCTACTCCTGCACCTATTTTCTATGTTTCTATGTTTCTAAAATAAAAATAAAGCACAATATCAATACATAAGATAGCTTACATACATAGATTGATTGTATGTCCATAAAGTGACAGTAAGCTATATACAAGGTGACAGACAGGAAATAATAAAGTAGTGCTGGAGTTAGTGAGTAGAGGCATTGATCAGCCTTACTGCTTGGGGAAGGTAACTGTTTTTGAGTCTGGTAATCCTGGCGTGGATGTTACCACAAGTAGTTTCTTCCCCGAAGGGAGTGGGACAAGCAGTCCATGAGCAGAGTGGAAATGTGCACCTGTAGTAGTCGAAAAGATCACATTTCCAATAATGATATTGACTTCCAACGAGGGGCCCACAATTGAAAATGGCTTTTCTTTTTTATTCTGTAGGTTCCATATTGACAATTAAGGATCATTTGGGGATCAACTTTATTCACTAGTGTTGGATTAGATGGCTTTTTAAAAATTTTATTTGCTGCTTAACAATTAATTGGATTTTATGTAATTATTTATATACATGTAACTGCTTAGTATGTTTCTTAGCGGTCAAAATACGTCTATGCAATTACTCAGAGTGTCCCCTAGTGATTACCATTCCTTGTAAGTTCTGGAAGTTGTTTGGTGTGTGGCACCGTAGTGTAGTGGTTCACTTTACAGTACCAGCGAACCGGTTTCACTTCCCACCGTTGTCTTTAAGGGGTTTGCATGTTCTTCCTGTGACCATGTGTGTTTCCTCTGGGTGCCCCGGTTTCCTCTCACAGTCCAAAGACGTACAGGTTTGTAGGTTAATTGTCCTGTGATTAGGCTCAGGTTAAATCATGGATTGCTGGGTGGTGCAGCTTGAAGGGCCGAAAAGGCCTATTCCATGCTGTATTTCAATTAAAGAAATATTTGAATAGGGCCTATCTGATTGGGTAACTCTTATCTACAAATTTGAATGGAATGCTTCTTATCTATGGTCTAAAAAGAGTTCTACATGTGACCCCACCATATTTGTTTTTAGCCTTTCCAATTCAGTGTCCTTGGTTTTTAGATTCCTGCTGTTGTCCATTTCCAATTCTCTTTGTTCTATTAATGCTTAATAAAATGATCACGAAGCAATAGTTTTTGCCTCTTTCCTGACTTCCGAAAGAACCTTAGGTGAAAAACATCGGAATCCATCAGAATTTGGCATATACAGTTAGATGTATCAGGAACTTAACTGTGGTGAGATTTAGTATGCAACAACACCCTAACCCTAACCCAAAATTCAACAATTATAAAGAATAAAGAATTATATAAAATAAAGTTAGAAGGAAATATGGATATGGAATAAGATGTTCATGAACACACAATTCAAGCTTATTTTCATTCAACCATATGCATATATACAACAAAATGAAACATTGTCCTGGGGCCAAGGTGCACAGCACTGTACATATAGTCACACGCAGCGCATACAAACTGGGTATGTATGTATATATACATAGTTATGATCCAGCACTTTCAGTCACAAAATATTATTAGCACAAGTCCCTGAGTGACATGGAGTGAAGATTGACAGGTTGACAGAAAGTATGAGGCGCATGTCTATGTAAGACAGGATAATGTTACTGGCACCATTACAATACAACATGCAGTCATAGAAATATGTGAAATAGCCACAATGAACGATGAGAAGTGACCACAGCAGGATGATAGTGTGTCTTGACAAAATGACATGATTGATATTTGCCTGATTTTCTTAATCATAACGTCAAAATCTCAAAAGTACTTAGTTTTTAATCTCAAAATGGACATTATGTACCCTGTGGTCCTGCATTGATATCTAGACATGACACATGCTGGTTGCTTTTGTAAGAGGCAATTAACATCTCTCACTGCAATTTTGTGCCTTGCTTCTGCTAACCTTTGGAGTCCTGGGAGGCAATTTCACTTTTCCAAATAAGCACAGATGTGTTGATTGTATTGTTCAAACTCATTGCTCTTGCAAAAAAAATATAAATTATTGTCAGAGTAAGATATTATTGTTGAACACTACTGGCAATCCTGAAGGAATGATAAGTCCTATTGATACTGTTTTCTGGTGCTGATTGAAAGAGGAAAGAGGAGAAAGAGAAATCGTCGTCATATTTGATTCCAGCTTGGTACAAAACGCACGTGGTTCAAGGCCTTGCTGGGCCTTGTTAAATTTGGCTTATACATGATAAATGTAGGAGCCAGCAGCGATCAAAGGAATAAGCACATACTGTACTTCCGTGGGAGTGTTGACTGAATGCCTTTTCTACACAGCAAGGCAAGATTGTGAAGCTGTGAGAACCAGAAAATTCAATGTCGTTAGAAGATAGAAAGGAACAAATATCACTCACTTCATTATGTTTGTTTTATCCAAATCTTTGCTGAGGAGTTTCTCAGAGAGAAAAAAATAGATGGGGAGGGGAATATCGGGGGAGGCTATTTAAAAAAAAATTATTTTGAGATACAGTGCAGAGTAGGTCCTTTTATTCTTTCGAGTTGTGATGTCCCAGCAATCCCCTATTTAACTTTGGCCTAATCATGGGACAATTTACAATGTCTAATTAAGGTTCATACATTGTCATCGATGAAGACCTTGACACCATTAGTACTTTTTACGAGGTCGAGTTGCTAGCTCCACACTCAACCCGGCACAGATGGAAAGCGTGCCCGGGAGCGGCTCGGCTAGATTCGAACTCAGGAACCTTCGCTCCCGGAGTCCGGCGCTGATGTCACTGCGCTACCAGCCAGATCTTGGTGTCGAGACTAGTGCTTGATTTGGGTTTAAGTGAGGGAGAGTTGCGCAGCGTCAGCCTCACTCTCTCTTCCCAATTCCCATCTGGATCCAGTGGCAAGACAGAGTCGAGACGGCTGGAGATGGGACTAGGCGCAGTGTATGACCAGGACGTCTTCTGTGTCTTGTCCTGCTCTACGCGTTCCACGACACTTGCAGAGACCGCCTTCTTGACCGTTGGACCTTCCATTGTTCTTGTCTGCCCAATCCGCTGGAGTCTGTCTTCAGGGATAGACAACTCCCTGTCTCACTGAGGATTTGAGACCCGTCGGCTACCCTCACCTGGTTTAGCCGGCTTGTCGAAGCCGTTGCCCGGGGTGTGGCCGCTGTCGCATGCAAACAGCTACGGGGAGCCACAGGTGAGAGCTGAGTGCCAGGTGGGGACCAAAGGTAGACAAACTGCCCTGAGAAGGACGCGACATGTTCCCCCACCAGAAATGCTACTCCTCCCTGACACCCCATACACCCTAATGTGTAATTAATCAACTAACCGGTACGTCTTTGGACTGTGGGAGGAAACCAGAGCACTTGGAGGAAACCCATGCATTCCATGGGGAGAACATACAATCTCTTTACAAATGAGGTTGGAATTGAACTTTGAACACCTACGCCCCAAGCTGTAGTAGCGCCACTCTAACCACTACACCACTGTGGCTTCCACCTTTCACCTGATGAAGGCTCTCAGCCAGAAACGTCAGCTGTTTACGCTTTTCCATAGATGTTGCCTGACCTGCTGAGTTCCTCCAGCATTTTGTGTGTGTTGAACCTTTCACCTCTTGCCCAACTGAGAGAAAGCACTCAGGTTACTTCCCTGAAACCTCAGGCTGTAAGGCATTGAAGCAGAGTTAGGCCACTTGGCCTATTGAGTCTGCTCTGTCATTCCATCCTTTATTAACCCTCTCAACCCCATTCTCTGTCTCCTCCTTGTAACCTTTGACACTGTTACTAATCAAGAACCTCTCAACCTCCACTTTATAAATATTCAATGACTTGGCCTCCACAGCCACCTGTGGCAATGAATTCCACTGATTCACCACTTTCAGGCTAAAGAAATTCCTTTTCATCTCTGTTCTAAAGGCAGTGTCCTCTGGTCCTAAACTCACCCACTATTGGAAACATCCTCTCCACACGATGGGCCTTTCACTATTTGATAGGTTTCAATGAGATCCTCTCTCTGACTTCTAAACTGAAGCTGGCAGACTTTGATTTCCATCTGTTTATTTTATTCAAAGGCATTACAGTCAAAGTCAATGGTTGTGCCCTTCTCTTATTGATCTTATGAATAGAGTGCTGGTGAATTGTTTCTTGACTCACTGTGGTCCATGTAGTAAAGTTACAGGCACGATACATTTGCATTAGGATTTCTGGGTTTTTAACCAAATGGAGATAAGTGATGTATTCAGTGGTATTGCTATTGTTGAAAACACCAATGAAACCTGCCGAATATTGAAAAGACTAGATAGAGTGGAGATGGAGAGGATGTGTCCTCTGGTGGCAAGTGTAGGACTAGAGGACACAGAACAGAGGGACATCCATTCAGATCAGAGATGAGGAGGGATTTCTTTAGCTGGAGGGTGGTGAATCTGTGCAATTCATAGCTACAGACAGCTATGGAGGCCAAGTCATTGAGTATATTTAAAGAGATTGATGGCTTCTTGGTCAGTCAAGACATCAAAGGTTAGATTAGATTAGATTATGATACTCAGTCCTCGTTTATTGTCATTTAGAAATGCATGCATTAAAAAATGATACAACGTTCCTCCAGAAAGATATCACAAGAAAACACAGGACAAACCAAGACTAAAACTTACAAAACCGCATAATTATAACATATAGATACAACAGTGCAAAGCAGTACAATAATTTGATAAAGAGCAGACCATGGGCACGGTAAAAAAAAAGTCTCAAAGTCCTGATAGGCTCATCATCTCACGCAGACGGTAGAAGGGAGAAACTCTTCCTGCCATGAACCTCCAAGCGCCGCAAACTTGCCGATGCAGCACCATTGGAAGCACCCGACCACAGCGGACTCTGAGTCCGTCCGAAAACTTCAAGCCTCCAACCAGCTCCTCCGACACAGCCTTTCCGAGCACCATCCTCTGCCGAGGACTTGGGGCCTTCCCCTCTGGAGATTCTGGACCACACAGTAGCAGCAGCGGCGAAGCAGGCATTTCAGAAGTTTCACCAGATGTTCCTCCATGCTTTCATGTCTGTCTCCATCAAATCAGGATTGTGCACGGCACCCGACTTGACAGATAACAGACATCACCACCGGAGTGGCCGCTGCGAGCTGTTTTGAGGAGAACAGCAAAGAATGGGGTTGAGATTGTTAATAAATCAGCCATGATGGAATGATGGAGCAGACCCAATGGGTCGAATCACCTAATTCTGCTCTTATGTCTTATAATCTTATGGTTTTATTAGAATTTGAAAAGTAGACTAATCCACTGATAAGATCAGAAACCTCGGACCATTCTAACATCATTAACTTCTGGTAAAGTTAGTTAGTTAGTTAGTTAAGTCCATCACCCCTACTGAAGTATAAGCCACCGACACCAGCTCACCGGAGATCTCTGTCCTGGGCCAGTATTTCACATTGTTCCCAGGTGTAGCCTACCTTCTTGGTGTCTGCTTCAAGGTCATGTTCTTTAGCCGGCTTCTCTTATTGGCCGTGTGGCTTCCACTGACCTTTCACCACACAATTTCATATGTCTTCTGGGCAAAGATCCTTCCTTTCCCAGGGTTGGGGTCCCTGGAGCTCCTCTTGGCATTTCTGTTGCTCTGGGTTTTTATGGGATGGCGTTGCTAGTCCCATGCCCAACCCTTCTCCTTTAATAGCTGGAGACAGGCAGACCCCTATAGACATCAATGGATCTGGGGCTGAGAGGGTGAACAGCTTTAAGTTCCTCAGCATAAACATCACCGAGGATCTCCATGGTCTGTACATACCGTCTGTGTGGAGAAACGGGCACAACAGCACCTCTTTCACCTCAGACGGTTGAGCAAGTTTGGTATGGCCCCCAAATTCTAAGAACTTTCTACAGGGGCACAATTGAGAACATCCTGACTGGCTGCATCATTGTCTGGTCTGGGAACTGTACTTCCCTCAATCGCAGGACTCTACAGAGAGTGGTGCGGACAGCCCAGTGCATCTGCAGATGTGAACTTCTGGACATTTATAAAGACAGGTGTGTAAAGAGAGCCAAAAGGATCATTGGAGACCCGAGTCACCTCAACTACAACCTGTTCCAGCTGCTACCATCTGGGATATGGTACCGCAGCATAAAAGTCAGGACCAACAGGCTCCGGGATAGCTTCTTCCACCAGGCCGTCAGACTGATTAATTCATGCTGATGCAACTGTATCTCTATGTTATATTGACTATCCTGTTGTACATAATATTTATTATAAATTACTATATTTGCACATTGCACATTTGAATGGAGACGCAATGTAAAGATTTTTACTCCTCATGTATTTGAAGGATGTAAGTAATAAAGTCAATTCAATTGAATTGGGACCATCCACAGCAGAGTTAACTTCTGCTAAAACTTTGCATTAATGTATGTTTTTATAGACTCTGGGTTCTGTGATGTGAAGCAAAATAAACGGACACACGAGACAGTGTGTAGTGTTCTATATTTTGGTTTAATATTTTCAAGGATTTTGTTGTGTTTATTTTTCAAACACTTAAACTTGTTGAAATAAGTGAGAAAAAGAAAGAAAAATACTGACTGAAAATGGGTCTTTTCTCTTCATCTCCCTCCAGTGCCCCTTCTCCTTCCCTTTCCCCCAAGTTCACTCTCTTTTCCTATCAAATTCCTTCTTCTCCAGCCCTTTACTTCTATCACCCATCACCTCCCAGCTACTTACTTCATTCCACCCTCCCCCACCCACCTACCTTCCCCCTCACCTGGCTTCGCCTATCATCTGCCAGCTTGTATTCCTTCCCCTCCCCCTGTCCTCTTCCACGCCCCTTTACAGTCCTGATGATGGGTCTTAACATGAAAAGTTTCCTTCTTCATAGATGCTGCCTGGTCTGCTGATTTCCTCCAGTATTTTTTCAAGTGTAACTCTGGATTCCGGCATCTGTGGAATCTCTTGTGCTTATTCTTGGAAGAAGTTGTTACTTGGTTACTGATGAGAAATGTGGGTGGGTAGTTGGAGGAGGCAGGAGTGAAATGAGAAGTTGTGAGGTGACAGGTAAAGGGCTGAAGAAGAGGAAGGAATCTGATAGGAGAGGAGAGTGGTCTTTAGGAGGAAGGGAAGGAGGAGGGTCACCAGAGGAAGGTGATGGGCAGGTGAGGAGGAGGGAAGAGATAAGAGGGGAAGAAATACCACTTACCTTGACCCTCACCTGCCAATTTGTACTACTTTCCATCCCCCCCATCTTCTTATTCTAGCTTTTTACTCATTTTTTTCCATTCTCCATAAAGGGTCTCAGAATGAAACATTGACTGTTTATTCATTTCCACAGATGCTGCCAGGCCTGCTGAGTTCCTCCAGCATTCTGTGTGTGTTGCTCTGGATTTCCAGCATCCGCAGATTTTCTCTTGTTTGTGATTGGACGTACTTGTAAATTTTCTCTGCAGTCTTTCTGTCGTATTTATATCTTTCCTGTAGGTAGTTTAACCAGAACAGCACACAACAGTAAACCTAGTTTTAGGAATAGTGTTCTGGATTTCAATAATGCAGCTCAATCTTAATTCTTTTCAGTTGTTTTTGGCAAAAATCTACAATTGACCCTGTGTAGGTCATATTAAGACTGCTTGTAGAACTGTGTTGTTCTTCTGGAGTTTAGAAGAACGAGGAGGGATCGAATTGAAACTTATCAAATATTGAAAAGCCTAGACAGAGTACATGTGCAAAGGTTTTTCCTATTGTGGGAGAGTCCAGGACCAGGGGCACAGCCTCAGATTTGAATAATGTTCCTTTAGAACAGAGATGAGGAATTTCTTTAGCCAGAGAGTGGTCAATCTGTGGAATTTATTGCCACGGACGACTGTGGAGGCCAAATCATTGGGTATATTTAAAGCAGAGCTTGACAGGTACTTCATTGGTCAGGGCGTCAACAGTTATGGGGAGAAAGCAGGAGAATAGGGTTGACAGGGATAATAAATCAGCCATGATTGGATGACAGAGCAAACTCGATGGGCTGAATGGCCTAATTCTGCTCCTATATCTAATGGTCTTATTATAAGACAATTGAACAGTTCCCTTATATGATAAGACGACTCTTGACCTCGCAATCTACCTCATTATGACTTTGCATCTTATTGTCTAGCTGCACTGCCCTTCTGTAACACTTTATTCTGTATTATTTATTTATTGAGCTACAATGCCCTTCCAGCTCTTTGAGTTGCTTCACCCAGCAATCCACCAGTTTAACCCTAGCCTAAACACAGGACACTATGAATTGATCAATTAGCCTACTAACTGGTACGTCTTTGGACTGTGGGAGGAAACCGGAGAACCTGGAGGAAACCCATGCGGTCCCACAGGGAGGATGTACAGACTACTTACAGATGACGTCTGAATTCAACTCTGAACTCTGATGTCCCAGGCTGTAAGAGCATCGTGCTAACCACTGCATCACCATGGAGCCCAGTGCTATTGTTTTAACTTGTCCAGCCTCAGTGCACTGTTGAATTGAATTACCTGAAAGCAGATAATGTTTGGGTAACAATAACATTCTCATCAACCACAATATTTGACAAAGATTGTGATCACATACAGAAGTTTTACATGACACCTGGCTCTTGTTAAAGGTATTATTTTGAAAGTTTCTTAAAGCAGCCTTTTGACAATGGATTGAACAACCACACTTCTTTGGCTCCTGATATTGGATCTTATGCAGTTGGTTATTCTTTATTGTGTCCAAATTTTAATTCAACTTTCAGAGATTATTTTCATTTGCAGATTCATCTGGACTACACATGGGTCATGCATTTCCAAAACTGGGAAATTCTTCTGAACCCTTTGATGGCGTGGGTCTTATATTCTTATAGGGTTTTATTACAACATAAGGCGCGAGGTAATGTTGCAGCTCTATAAAACCATGGGAAGACCACACTTAGAACATTGAGTTCATTTCTGGTTGCCTCATTATAGGAAGGATGTGTAAGTTTTGGAGAGGGTGAAGAGGAGATTTAGTTATTTATGGCGATACAACGTGAAACAGGCCCTTCTGGCTCTTCAACCCATGCTGCTCAGCAATTCCCCAACGTAATCCCGGCCTAATCACAGGACAATATACAGTGACCAGTTAACCAGCCAACCTATATGTCTTTGGACTGTGGGAGGAAACTGGATCCGAAACTCAGGAGGTAATGGAGAGAACGTTCAAACTCCATGCAGGCAGCTGGAAGAGTGAGCCCGGGTCACTGGCACTATAAAACGTTGTGCTAACCACTGTGCTGGTCCAGGATGCTGACTGGAGTAGAGGGAGAGACAGGCTGTGTGAGCTAGAGATTTTTCTCTTTGTCGTGAAGGAGGATGTGAGGTAACTTGATAGAATTGTACAAGATAATAAAAGGCATAGATCGAGTGAACAGCCAGAGACCTTTTCCCAGTTATAATTAAGCACAATAATATTAGCCCAAGTCCTTGAGTGGCAGGGCCTGAAGATTGACAGTGCATGGGATGTTGTCCTGGAGTCCTGTTTCTGCAAGAACAAGTACACAGCAGTTCCTCAATTTGCATGGGGTCAGTTGGATTAACATCTTGGGCCAACACTCTTCATCTGAAATTGTGGGCTCCCTTTATAGATGTGAATACAGGGGTACAAAAAGGTGACATTATCATCTTTTCAGGAGCAAATAGGGATGGGTGAGAAATGCTAGATTTCCCAGTGATGACCAAAAACAAAATATTTACCAACTAATAAAGTTATAAACATCTATTAATCTTCCAGATGTACCATTTTTGAGACATTAAAAAAAGTTATGTATTTGTGGACTATGAATGATCTTATTTGACAGCTTTTGAAAAGAGCAAGCAACTGATATACAGTCAGCGACCACTTTATTAGGTACATCTGTACACCTGCTCATTAATGCAAATACTGTATATAATCTGCCAATCGTTTGGCAGCAACTCAATGCATAAAAGCATGCAGACATGGTCAAAAGATTCAGTTGTTGTTCAGACCAATGGGGAAGAAATGTGATCAAAGTGACTTTGACCATGAAATGATTGTTGATGCTAGACAGTGGTTTGAGTATCTCAGAAGCTGCTGATCTCCTGGGATTTTCATGCAGAACAGTCTCTAGAATATACAGAGAATGGTGCGAAAAACAAAAAACGTCCAGTGAGCGTCAGTTCTGTGGGTGAAATCACCTTGTTAATGAGAGAGATCAGAGGAGAGTGGCCAGACTGGTTCAAACTGACAGGAAGGTGACAGTAACTCAGATAACCACGCTTTACAACAATGGTGTGCAGAAGAGCATCTCTGAATGCACAGCACGTTGAGCTTTGAAGTGGATGGGCTACAGCAGCAGAAGACCACAAACATACACTCAGTGGCCACTTTATTAGGTACAGAAGGTGTCTAATAAAGTGGCCACCAAGTGTATAGCCATCAAATGTCACATAAATAGATTATGTGATCATGATTACTTTGCCATTAGTGGAACTTGCTGTGTGGAAATATGAGTCTGATTTTCTGAGCTTTTCCACTTCAATGGCATTTAATTGATTTCAAAGCGGTGTGAAGTCCAGAGGCTTCGAAAGTTACTACCTAAATGCACGCTAAACCTTTTAACAAGAGAGCATTTGTTGGCTGCACAGTTTCTCTTTGTGATACTGCCAAAGTTAGTTACACAGTGTGAAATGTTTTGGCAGTGCCGCACCATCCGATGTTCTGCTTAGTAGAAAAGGAAGCAGCTGTGCTGTGCATTGGTTGGTTTATTGTACAGGGTCTGCTTTTATCTTGAAAGGAATTGAGACTGTTAAACCTACGGTGGTCATTGTGTAATATGAGGGTGTATGTCTGAATGCACCCATCACCTACAACCTCTGGACTCATTTTCAAAAACTTTTCAGCTTATGTTCTCAATATTTATTGCTATTCATTATTATTATTATTATTGTTATTTTTTTCTCAGCTCAGTCTGGTAAATCTGAGATATGGGCATAGCTAAGCACCATTACTTCTCAATTGATAGGAGCTTTTGGACTATTCTTGGCCTCACTTTGAGTACTGTGAGCAGTTTTGGGTCCCTTATCTTAGAAAGGATGCGCTGAAACTGGAGGGGGCTCACAGAAATGATTTCACGTTTGACTGGCTTGTCATTGGAAAAGCGTTTGATGGCTCTGGGACTGTATTCACTGGAATTCAGAAGAATGAGGGGTGACCTCATTGAAACATATCGAATTGTGAAAGGCCTTGATAAAGTGGATCTGGAGAGGATTTTTCCTATGGTGGGAGAGTCTCAGACCAGAGGACACAACCTCAGAATAGAAGGGTGTCCTTTTACAACGGAGATGAGGAGGAATTTCTTTAGCCAGAGAGTGGTGAACCTGTGGAATTCATTGCCACAGGCTGCTGTGGAGGCCCCATCTTTATGTATATTTAAGGCAAAGGTTGATCGCTTCTTGATTGGTCAGGGCATGAAGGGATATGGGGGGAAGCCAGGAGACAGGGGCTGAGAGGAAAAGATGGATCAGCCATGATGCAATGGTGGAGCGACTTAATAGGCCAAATGGCCTAACTCTGCTCCCATGTCTTATGGTCTTACTCTAGTCATGTTTAGTATTGTGGCTTTCTGGATATTTACATAAATATTACTGTGCAGGACTAATTGTTTAATGACTATTGTGTAGTGACTTTGGGATGATACCAGTTGTAGATATTACTATTGGGACAATGTATACCCTGTTCATGTTCCATAGTCTTTCAATTTCCTCTTGTATTCAGCATATTCCTGGTATTTTTCATTTATTGATTTCTGTATGTTATGTGTGTTTGGAATGGTTATATCTATTAAATAAGTTACTCTATCTTGTTTATCCTGTAATATTATATCCAGATGGTTATTATGGATTGTCCTGTCTGTATTAACTGATCATTCATAATTCATTATTAATATTATTATTATTATATACTGTTCTTATTTCTTTTTGTATTTACATAGTTTGTTGCCTTTTGCACATTGTTTTGCCCGTCTTGTTGAGTGTTATCTTTTATTGATTCTATTATGTTTCTTGTATTTACTGTGATTGCCTGCAAAGAAACAAATCTCAGGGCTGTAGATGGTGACATATATGTACTTCAATAATAAATTTACTTTGCTCTTTGTGCTTTGACTAGTCCAGACCATTAGATTACCATTCCGCTGACTGGACACAGTGGATATGCCCTCTTCTCAGTCTCATCAGAATTAGAATCCTCATCATGAGTCCTGACGAAGGGTCTTGGCCCAGATTGTCAACTGTTTATTCCTCTCCATAGATGCTGCCTGACCTGCTGAGTTCCTCCAGCATTTTGTGTGTGTTGCACAGTGGAGCCTGAGGGCACACACTCAATGATTCAGGAGCAGTTTCTTCCTCTCTGCCATCAGCTCTCTGAATGTACATTGAACCCATGAACACTACCTCACTGTTTTTGCTCTTTATTTTACATTACTTATATATATATATTTTTTCTTTTAGTAACACATAGTAATTTTTTATGTGTTACTCTGTACTGCAGCTGCAAAACAACAAATTTCACGACATACGTCAGTGATAAACCTGACATTGATTCTAATTCTGTTGCATTATTTCCCCACCATCATCTAGCTGCTGTTAATTGAGAATTTACCTCAGAATTAGAATCCTGATAAAGGGTCTTGGATTGAAACATTGACTGTTTATTCCCTGCATAGATGCAGCCTGACCCACTGAGTTCCTCCAGTATTTTGTGTGCCTGTTGCACAGTGAAGTGATGCTCATGAGTTCCCAGACTGATCGGAAATCTGATGGCAGAGGCCAAGGAGCTGTTCCTTAAGCATCCTCTCAACAATGAATGTTTTTTTTTCTCCCTCCAGTACTCTTACTTGTCTGAGTAAGAAGCAGCCCTAAAGATTAGACGGACTCTATACTGGTGACGAGTTCACTGTCAGAAGCTATTGGAACTGGTTTATTATTGCCACAGGTACCGAGACACAGTGAAAAGCTTGTCTTGCATACTGTCCATCATTACACAGAGCACAAGGTAAAACAATAACGTAATACAGAGTAAAGTGTAAAGGCTACTAAAAAGTGCAGTGCAGGAGAATGATGAAGTGTAAGATAATAATGAGGTAGATTGTGAGGCCAAGAATCCATCTTATTGGACAAGAGGTCCATTGAGTCTGATAACAGTGGGATAGAATCTGACCTTGAGCCTGGTGGTACGTGCTATCAGGCTTTTGTATCTTCTGCATCATTAAACAGTGCCTGAAGTGGGGAGGGGTGGAAGAGGGAATGTCCAGGGTGGGGTGGGGTCTTTGATTATGTTTTACTAAAGCAGTGAGAAGTACGGACAGAGTCCATGGAGGGGAGGCAGGTTCCTGTGATGTGCTGAGCTGTGTCCACAACTCTCTGCAGTTTCTTGCGGTCACGTGCAGAGTTGGTGGGGATATGCCAGATTTCTTTAGCGTCCTGAGGAAGAAGAAGCATTAGTGAACTGTCTTTGCCATAATGTCAACATGGTTGGATCAGGACAAACTAATGGTGATGTTTACACCTAGGAACTTGAAGCTCTCACGCTCTTAACCTCTACACCATTGATATAGACAGGGCAATATACATGGTCCGCTTTTTCAAGTTAATGTCCAACTCTTTTGTTGACATTGAAGGAAATATGGTGCCATGACCATGACACCATGTCACTAGGCACCTATACTCCTACTGGTGTTTATTGTTGTACGTCACAGCCTGACCATCACTTCAGCACATTCCTAGTACATATATATCGTGTTTAAAGTTGATCCTTGATACTTGAGGGAAAGTTTGTTGTCAGGGGTAAAATGGCTAGCACGAGAGGGCATAGTTCTAAGGTGCTTGGAAGTAGGTACAGAGGAGATGTCAGGGGTGAGTTTTTTTACACAGAGAGTGGTGAGTGCGTGGAATGGGCTGCCGGCGGCAGTGGTGGAGATGGAAATGATGGGGTCTTTTAAGAGATTTCTGGATGGCTACATGGAGCTTAGAAGAATAGAGGGCTATGGGTAAAGCCTAGGTAGTTCTAAGATAGAGACATGTTCGGCTCAGCTTTCTGGGCCAAAGGGCCTGTATTGTGCTGTAGGTTTTCTATGTTTCTATGACACCATGTCACTAAGCTCTCCTGTAGTCTGACTCGTCATTATTTGTGATGTGGCCAGCTGCAGTGGTAGTGTGCAGGAGTTTGCAGGAAAGGAGCATCAGAACAGTGATTCAGTGCAAATTTCTGAGAGAATGAGGTTCTCTTGGTAAAGCAGTAATGATGGCAGACAATGGACATGGTAAATTCATTGATGCCTCATGAGCCATGAGTGAAGTTAAACAACTTCTCTGGTAAAAGTGCTACTTTACATTTTACCTGCTAAAGGCAGCACGGTAGCGTAGCAGTTAACATAACGGTATTACAGCGCCAACTATCAGGGTTCAATACCCGTCGCTGTCTGTAAGGAGTTTGTGTTTTCACCGTGAGCACGTGGGTTTCCCCCTGGTGCTCTGGTTTCCGCCCACATTCCAAAGACGTACATGTCAGTAGGTTGATTGATCACATTTGTGTAATTGGCCGGCGTGGGCTTGATGGGTCAGAAGGGCCTGTTTCCGTGCTTTATGTCTGAATAAAAAATAAATCCAAGCCAACATTGTTGTGAAAAAAAATTTATAAATACACCCAACATAATATTTAATTGTAACTACTGCAGTGGTTGATAAGTCCCAGCACAGGGTTACTAACTCTTATGAGAACAATTTGTTATGAAGAATAAATCATACAAGTTATTTATAGTTGTGAAGATAATTGTGTTGGAACAATTGTTGAACAACACGCGAAAACAGATAGGAACAAAACGTTAAGTGATACTGTGGAATTATTTGTAGCTGAAGTGGATACTTCAGAAAGGTTAAGTACAACTCATAATGTAAAGTTTATAAACGAGAAGACCAAGAAACTGTGAGAATGTATAATTAATCAATTATATAACAAGTGTGTATATCTCTGTATACAGTTTTATGATTTCATTTTTGCAAATAAGTAACTTGAACACAATTTTCCCTCCACCACACCCCCGCTCTCCACATTCCACAGGGATTCCTTTTCCCTTCCCACTGATTTCTTCCCAGCCTTAGCTCTGTATATGGGACAAGTGCCACATCTGTCCCTACACTTCCTCCCTCAGCACCATTCAGAGCCCAAACAGTTCTCCAGGTAAGGCGACGCTTCACCTGTGAGCCTGTTGACATTGTCTGCTCTATCTGGCACTCCTGGTGCAGCCTCCTCTACATCAATGACATCTAATGTAGATTGGGGCACTACTTTGTCCAGCACCTTTGTTCCGTCCACTACAAAAGGCAGGCTGCCTTGGTGGCCGCCCGTTGTATTTCCTTTTCCTATTTCCTTTCTGACATGTCTGTCCAAGGCCTCCTCTACTGCCATGATGAAACCACAGTCAGGATGGATGAGCAACACCTCCTATTCCACCAGGCAGCCTCTAACCTGATGGCATGAACATCAATTTCTCCAACTTCTGGTGATTTCTCCCCTCCCACTTCTCTCTTTTCCATTCCATAAGACCATAAGAGAAAGGAGCAGAAGTCGGCCGTTCGGCCCATTGAGTCTGCTCTGCCATTTTATCATGAGCTGATCCATTCTCCCATTTAGTCCCACTCCCCCGCCTTCTCACCATAACCATAATAACCATTCTGGTTACCCTCTCACACCTTCTCTTCTCCTCATCTCTCTATCACCACTCTCTGGTGCCCCTCCTCCTCCTGTGGTCCATTCTCCTCTCCCCTCAGATATCTTCTTCTCCTTCCAGCCCTTTATCTTTTCCACCTATCACCCCTAAGCCTCTCATTTCACCCGCCCTCTTCCATCCACCTACCTTCCCCTTCACCTGACTTCACTTCTCACCTGCCAAATTTTACTCTTTCTCCTTCCTCTTCACCTTCTTATTCTGGCTTCTGCCCCCTTCCCTTCAAGTCTGATGAAGTGTCTTGGCCCAAAACATCAACTGTGTATTCCTCTCCATAGATGCTGCCTGGCCAGCTGAGTTCCTGAAGATATGATCCACACTTCCTTCAGTTCAGTTATCATGCCGCACAGACTAGGTGGGATGGAGAGCCTGTTTCTGTGCCTTAGTGCTCTATGACTCTCTGAATCAAAGTTCAATGTTCAAAGTAAATTTATTGTCAAAGTACATCTATGTCACCGGATGTAATTCTGAGATTCATTTTCTTGTGGGCATACTCAATAAATCCACAATAGAATGATAACCGAAACAGAATGAATGAAAAATCATTTATGTTTTGTTTAGACAGCGTAGCCCTGTTGAAGCAGAGGTGATTATTGACTTCAGGTGGAAGAAACCTGAGGTCCATGAGCCAGTACTCATCGAAGGATCAGTGGTGGAGAGGGACAGCAACTTTAAATTCCTTGCTATTATTATTTTGAGGACCTGTCCTGGGTCCAGCACAAAGTGTAATTACGAGGAAGGCTCAACAGTAACTCTATTTCTTTAGGAACTCGCGAACGTTCACGTCATGGCATCTAAAACAATGACAATCTTCTGCAGATGTGTGTTGAAGAGTATATTGACTGGCTGCATCACAGCCTGGTCTGGAAACACCAATGCCTTTGAAAGGAAAATCCCACAGAAAGTAATAGATACAGCTCAGTCCATCACAGGTAAAGCCTCGTCCACTACTGAGCTCCAGGTAGGGTCACCCATGGCGGTAAGGTCGAGGGTGAGGTCCCTGACAAAGAGCAATCCAACCAAGACCTCAATGGTGGAACAGGCGGATGAAGTTACTTCGAACTCAACGGCTGTGAAGGCAGATGAAGGCTGCTACAATCCATCAGCTCCAATCGTCATGGTTTCCATGCCATGGGAATCAGTTGGTTGATTTGTGAAGTATCGTGTGCTTCTTGGAGTGCAACATCAAGTACACGTTAAACAAATACACGCACAGGCGTCTTCGCTCTGTGGCCACTTCTTCTGAATGAAGACTATCATCCTCGACCTCGAGGGATAGCCACGACGACGACTGAGCACATCTATAGGAAGCTTAGATGCAGGAGAGCAGCATCCATCATCAGGGACCCCCACCACCCAGCCCATGCTCTCTTCTCACTGCTGCCATCAGGAAGAAAGTACAGGAGCCCTTAGAACCCACACCACCAGGTTCAGGAACAGGTCTTACCCTTCAACCATTAGGCTTCTGAACCAGAATCAGAATCAGGTTTATTATCACCAGCATGTGTCGTAAAATTTGTTAACTTAGCTGCAGCAGTTCATTGCAATACATGATAATATAAAAAGAAAAATAAGTAAGTAAATCAATTACAGTAAGTATGTATATTGAATAGATTAAAATAGTGAAAAAACAAATAATATACATTAAAAAAGGTAAGGTAGTGTTCATGGGTTCAATGTCCATTTAGGAATAGTATGATTAGATTAGATTAGATTAGATTCAACTATATTGTCAATGTGCCAAGTACAGATACAAAGCCAATGAGATGCATTTAGCATCTGACCAGAAATGCAAAGAATAGTGTTATTTACAAAATAACTGTGAATAAAAAAAGTGCTACAGCACACAAATATAAAAGTATTGAGACAGTACAATATGGGTACAATACTGCTTAGCGCTGTGATGTGAGGTTCAGCAGTGTCACAGCCTCAGGGAAGAAGCTGTTCCTGTGCCTGCTGGTGCGGGAGTGGAGGCTCCTGTAGCGCCTACCGGATGGAAGGAGGGTAAAAAGTCCATGGTTAGGCTGAGATGCATCCTTGATAATGCTTTTCGACCTGCCCAGGCAGTGTTTATGGTAGATGTTCTCAATGGTGGGCAATTGGGTGCCGATAATCTGCTGGGCAGTTTTCACCACATGCTGGAGTGCTTTGCAGTCCGATATGGGACAATTGCCATACATATGACAGAGGGAAAGAACTTTTTTCCTTTTGTTTTGTATTTGCACAGTTAGTTGATTTTTGCACATTGGTTGTTTGTCTGTCCCTGTTGCCTGTGGCCCTTCATTGATTCTATGGTAGATCTTGTATTTACTGTGAATGCCTGCAAGAAAATGAATCTCAGAATTGTATATGGTGACATCAGAATCGGAATTTCGGAATTAGAATCAGGTTTAATATCACTGGCATATGTTGTGAAATTTATTGTTATGCATCATCAGTACATTGCAATATATATAGTAATAAAAAGCATAAATTACAGTAAGAAGTATATATATTTATATGTATAATTTAAGTTAAATTAGTAGTGCAAAAAAGAAAATAAAAAGTAGTGAGGTAGTCTCCATGGGTTCAATGTCCATTCAGAACACAGATGGCAGAGGGGAAGAAGCTGATCCTGATGCACTGACTGTGTGCCGTCAGACTCCTGTACCTCCTCTATGATGGTAAAAATGAGAAGAGGGCATGTCCTGGGTAACGGGGGTCCTTAATGATGGATACCGGCTTTTTGAGACATTGTTCCATGAAGGTGTCCTGGATGCTATGGAGTCTCGTGCCCATGATGGAGCTGATTCAGTTCACAACTTTCTGTGGGTTTTTCTGATCCTGTGCAGTGGCCTCTCTCCCGCAACCCCCATACCAGACACTGTTGCAGCCTGTTAGAATGCTCTCCACCTGTAGAAATTTGCAACTATCTTTGATGACACACTAAATCTTCTCAAACTCCCAATGAAATAAGGTACATGTATGTACTTTGATGAACTTTGAACTTTGTACAGCAGTCTCCAGAGTCTCCATTCTGGCGTAGCTATTCGCTGGTTACAGCTACACACAGTACTTGTTATAAATACTTCCAACAATCTTGTAAATTTTAGTCTTCAAATATTGTTCATGGCGTTCTCTGCTCACTTTTCAGTCCAGACTGCTGGGTCACCAAGCCCTGGGGCCAAATTTTGGGAGCATTTATTTCATATTTCTGTGAAAGAATTTATTGAGTATTAAGATAACGGTGAGTACAAAAATCCATAAGCTAACAGCTTGGCTGCTGTTTCTAAAATGTAAAACTTTCCACATCAAAACAAATCCAGAAAACTCCTTAATGACCTAAGAATATTGGCAAGGAAGTAAGATGTGGGTCTCCAAATATTGTTCATGGCATTCTGTAGGTGACTTGTTCTCCAGATTGCTGGTGAGGTCTCTTCTTGCAGGGGCTGAGCAGTCAGATTTCAAGTTATCATGATACTTACCCATAAACATCCATGCCTTTGTCTCAGGACCCAGGGTGAAGTTTCCAAACATAATTTGCCACTCAGCTGATATGGTCATGTCAGGAGTCAAAGCAATGTCAAAATAAATTTATTTTTGAAGTACGTATGCTATATATTGCCATATACTACCTTGAGATTTATATCTTTGCCAGTATTTGTTGGAAATAAAGAAATAAAATAGGATTCATGAAAAATTATGCATAAAGATGGACATCCAACCAATGTTGACAAATTGTGCAGATAAATAAATAATACTGAGAACATGAGTTGTAGAGTTCTTGAAAGTGAGTCTGTAGGTTGTAGGATCAGTTCAGAGTTGAGGTGAGTGAAGATGTCCACGCTGATTCAGGAGCCTGATAGTTGAAGGATAATAACTGTTCCTGAACCTGATGGTGTGAGACCTGCATCGCCTGCCCGATGAGAAGAAAGCATGGCCTGGATGATGGGGGTCTTTGAACATCAGATGCTTGCTTTCCTGTGGCAGTGCTCCTTTGTAAATTGTTCCATGGTGGGGGAGGCCTTTGCCCATGATGGACAGAGCTGCATCCATCATGTTTTAGAATTGTCTGCTCCTGTGTATTGGTGTTTCCATACCAGGCCTTGATTGTGGTATCCGTCCTACCTCCCTCCTCACCTCTTACCTGCCAGCTTGTGCTCCTTCGTCTCTCTCGCCTTCTTATTCTGGCTTCTTCCTCCTTCCTTTCCACTGCTGATGAAGGATCTCAGCCTGAAATGTCAACCTCCATAGATGCTGCCAGACCTGCTGAGTTCCCTCAGCTTTTTGTGTGTTGTCATTCTAAGGATATTCCACAAACGTTGTCCCGCATTTTGGTGCCAACATAGCAGACTAATGACTTTCAGCATAACAACACAAGTAGCTCCAACAGAACAACAACCAAACACTAACAGCAAAACAGTCTCCTTTCACCCCTCCCACCAGTACCATAATCCGACATAACGGGTGATTGGTGGTTGATATAATTTGACGATTCATTTGTTTCTTCTTTCAGTTCATAATGGTTCATCATTCACCTTGCTGTGAATTGTTTTCCACTCAGACCCACAGAACAAAAAGGGCATGGAAGGGGATGCAAAGAAAGTGAGCTGTTGGTTAGCATGATGGTGCTACAGCTGACAGCGCCAGAGTTTGGAGTTCAATCCCGGCGTTCTCTGTAAGTTACAGAGTTTTTTATGTCCTCCCCGTGAAATGTACAGGCTTTTTCCGTGTGCTCCTGTTTCCACCCACAGTTCAAAGACGTACCAGTTAGTAGGTTAATTGATCATTGTAAATTGTCCTGTGATTAGGTTAGGATTAAATCGAGGGTCACTGGTGGCACAGCTCGTAGGGCCGGAAGGGCCCATTCTGCACTGTATCTCGAAGTAAATGAAGTAAATGTCTCTCCATCCATCAAGGTCCTTGACCCTCCAAATTGTAGTTGTTGCCTGCCCTGTTTCTGACCATGATGTTATTCCATCTATCATTTCCATTCTCTGTCTGCCTCTGCGTCTTTTTCCTTCCAGCTTTCCAGTTGTAACTAAACGTTCTAATGTCTCTCTTCGCATGATGTGTCCAAAGAATTTTGATTGCTTTTCTGACTTGTTTTAAGTAATGTACGTTTTGTTTTTGTTCTCTGTAGAACTTCGTTGGTTATCCTGTCCGTATATGATATGCATAACATTCTTCTGAGGAATCACATCTCTGCTGCATTGATTCTTTTTCCCATTGCATTTGTGATGGTCCATGACTCACAGCCATACATCAATATAGGAAGAATGTAGCAGCTGAGAGTTCTAAGGCGGATGTCAATTGCTATTTTCTTGTTCGTTAGGACTGGCAGGCACTCTGTGAGCCACATGGAGAGGATATTGATGGGCTCACAGAGTGCATCACTGATTACATCAACTTCTGTGTGGACTGCAATGTTCTGACAAGAACTGTCCTTTGTTATTCAAATAACAAGCCATGGGTGACAAAGGACATTAAGGACATCCTGAACGCTAAAAAGAGGGCATTTAGAGATGGAAATAGGGAGGAGCTGAGGGCGATACAGAGGGACCTGAAAGCCAGGATCAGGGAGGCTAAAGACAGGTACAGGAGGAAGCTTGAGTGGAAACTCCAGCAGAACAACATGAGAGAGGTCTGGAGGGGGATGAGGACCATCACTGGGTTCCGGCAAACTAGCAACAGAGGAGCTGAAGGCAGTGTGGACAGGGCCAACGAACTTAACCTGTTCTTTAACAGATTTGACAGTGTGGCCCCTGCCCATCCCCCACGTGAGTCATCTGTTGTCGGCCCCCAACCAACACATATTCCACTCTCCCCTCCTACCCCTCCTCACAGTCCCCCACCCTGCTCTCATGACTATACTCCTTCCCCACACGAAACCACCACAGTGGGCTTCACAGCTGAACAGGTGAGAAGACAGCTGAAAAGTCTCAACCCAAGCAAGGCTGCAGGACCAGATGGTGTCAGTACCAGTGTGCTCAAAGCCTGTGCCCCTCAGCTATGTGGAGTACTTCGCCATGTATTCAAACTGAGCCTGAGGCTCCGGAGGGTTCCTGTACTGTGGAAAATGTCCTGCCTCGTCCCTGTGCCGAAGACGCCGCGCCCCAGCAGCCTCAATGATTACAGACCGGTGGCATTGACCTCCCACATCATCAAGACCCTGGAGAGACTTGTTCTGGAGCTGCTCCAGCCTATGATCAGGCCACACTTAGATCCCCTCCAGTTCGCCTACCAGCCCCGACTAGGAGTTGAGGATGCCATCGTCTTCCTGCTGAACCGTGTCTACGCCCATCTGGACAAGCCAGCGAACACTGTGAGGGTCATGTTTTTTGACTTCTCCAGTGCATTCAACACCATCCGCCCTGCTCTGCTGAGGGAGAAGCTGACAGCGATGCAGGTGGATGCTTCCCTGGTATCATGGATTCTTGATTACCTGACTGGCAGACCACAGTACATGTGCTTGCAACACTGTGTGTCCGACAGAGTGATCAGCAGCACTGGGGCTCCACACGGGACTGTCTTGTCTCCCTTTCTCTTCACCATTTACACCTCGGACTTCAACTACTGCACAGAGTCTTATCTTCAGAAGTTTTCTGATGACTCTGCCATAGTTGGATGCATCAGCAAGGGAGATGAGGCTGAGTACAGGGCTACGGTAGGAAACTTTGTCACATGGTGTGAGCAGAATTATCTGCAGCTTAATGTGAAAAAGACTAAGGAGCTGATGGTAGACCTGAGGAGAGCTAAGGTACCGGCGACCCCTGTTTCCATCCAGGGGGTCAGTGTGGACATGGTGGAGGATTACAAATACCTGGGGATACGAATTAACAATAAACTGGACTGGTCAAAGAACACTGAGGCTGTCTACAAGAAGGGTCAGAGCCGTCTCTATTTCCTGAGGAGACTGAGGTCCTTCAACATCTGCCGGACGATGCTGAGGATGTTCTACGAGTCTGTGGTGGCCAATGCTATGATGTTTGCTGTTGTGTGCTGGGGCAGCAGGCTGAGGGTGGCAGACACCAAGAGAATCAACAAACTCATTCGTAAGGCCAGTGATGTTGTAGGGATGGAACTGGACTCTCTGACGGTGGTGTCTGAAAAGAGGATGCTGTCCAAGTTGCATGCCATCTTGGTCAATGTCTCCCATCCACTACATAATGTACTGGTTGGGCACAGGAGTACATTCAGCCAGAGACTCATTCCACCGAGATGCAACACAGAGCGTCATAGGAAGTCATTCCTGCCTGTGGCCATCAAACTTTACAACTCCTCCCTTGGAGGGTCAGACATCCTGAGCCAATAGGCTGGTCCTGGACTTATTTCATAATTTACTGGCATAAATTACATATTACTATTTATGGTTCTATTACTATTTATTATTTATGGAGCAACTGTAATGAAAACCAATTTCCCCCGGGATTAATAAAGTATGACTATGACTATTCTCATTTCTGTAAATGCTGCTCTTGCCATTGCTATTCTTGCTTTTATGTCTGTTTCACATTTGCCATCAGATGTCCCCCATGATCCAAGGTACTTGAAGTTGTGAACTAAATACTGGAAAATAAGACAAGCCGTGCTAATTGTCATTATCTTTGCAGTTTAACAATTAATTATCTGCTTGTAATTTATATAATTACTTATATACTTGGGAATATAATATCTATATTACTTATAGATTTGGGAACAGCTTCTTTCCAACTGTGATAAGCCTGCTGAATGGATCCTGACCCGCATCTGGGCCGTACCCTCCAAATATCCGGACCTGCCTCTCGGTTTTTTTGCACTACCTTACTTTCCATTTTCTAATTTCTGGTTATGATTTATAATTTAAATTTTTAATATTTACTAATTTTTAATATTTTAAATATTTAATATTGGTAATCCAGGGAGCGGGAAGTGCAGAATCAAATATCGCTGTGATGATTGTACTTTCTAGTATCAATTGTCTGGCGACAATAAAGTATAAAGTGTTGTTTTGTGGCAGCAGTACAGTGCAATACATAAAAATAATTAATATTTATTTATTTTAAATAAATAAATATATTGGGATCGACATGGACTGATAGGCATGGCTTTGTGTGTGCTAGGTCATGTCTAACCAACCTTATAGAGCTTTTCGAGGAAATTACCAGGAAAGTGGATGAAGATAAGGCAGCGGATGCTGTTTACATGGACTTTAGTCAGGCATTGTTTGACAAGGTCCCGCATGGGAGGATGGATAAGAAGATTCAGCCACTCGGCATTCAGGATGAGGTAGTAAATTGGATTAGACATTGGTTTTGTGGGAGAAGCCAGAGAGTGGTAGTAGAGGGTTGCCTTTCTGACTGGAGGCCTGTGACTAGTGCTGGGTCCATTGTTGTTTGTCTTCTTTGATGATAGTGTGGTTAACTGGATCAGCAAATTTGCAGATGACACCCAAGACTGGGGATGTAGTGGACAATGAGGAAGGCTATTATGGCCGGCAGAGGGTTCTGCATCAACTGGAAAAATGGGTTGAAAAATGGCAAATGAAATTTAATGCAGGGAAATGCGAGGTTTTGCATTTTGGTAGGACCAACAAGGGTAGGTGTTACACAGTGAACGGTAGGGCACTGAGGAGTGTGGTAGAGCAAAGGGATCTGGGATACAGTTCCATAATTCATTGAAAGTGGTGTCACAGGCAGATAGGGTTGTAAAGAAAGCTTTTGGCACATTGGCCTTCAAAATTGAGTGCAGAAGATGAGATGTTATGTTGAAGTTGTATAAGATGTTGGTAAGGCCTAATATGGAGTATTGTGTGCAGTTTTGGTTACCTACCTACCGGAAATATGTAAACAAGGTTGAAAGAGTGCAGAGAAAATTTACAAGGATGTTGCCGGATCTGGAGGATCTGAGTTGAATAGAGAAAGTTGAATAGGTTAGGAGTTTATTGCTTGGAACGTAGAAGATTGAGAGGAGATTTGATAGAGGGATACAAAATTATGAGGGGTATAGATAGGGTAAATGCAAGCAGACCTTTTCCACTGAGGTTGGGTGGAACTACAACCAAGGGTCATGGGTTAAGGGTGAAAGGTGAGAAGTTTAAGGGGAACATGAGGGGAAACTTTTTCATTAAGAGGGTCATGAGAGTGTGGAATGAGCTGCCAGCACAGGTGGTGCATGCGAGCTGGGTTTCATTGTATAAGAGAAGTTTGGATGTGTACATGGATAGTAGGGGTGTGGAGGGCTGTGGTGCTGGTGCAGGTTGATGGGAGCAGGCAGTTTAAATGGACTAGATAAGCCGAAAGGCCGGTTTCCGTGCTGTGCTTCTCTATGACCCTATGACCCTAAATAGGGCAAGTGAGGATTGATTCAGTTATGGTTATTATTCTATGGATTTATTGAGTATGCCCACTAGAAGATACATGTCAGGGTTGTATATGGTGATATATATGTACTTCAATATATGTGTACTTTGAACTTTGATATTTGAACTTTTGAATAATGTAACAGAGTTCATGGTTTCATGGACCTTTCAGAAATCTGTTGGTAGAAGGGAAGAAGCTGTTCCTGAAATGTTGCACGTGGGTCTTTAGGCTCCTGTAAGGGTGTAGATTTCCATCAGGTGTAGGGGATTGACATTCTGTTATGAACGTTTAAGAATTAAGTGAACAAGAAAACTTTTTCTTTTGCTCTCTAGACCAGGATTAATGACGATACTTTGAGTTCTCAAACCACTTGCTGGTGGAGTCGCTGATATAGATCTATCTTCCATAATGGAAGGTGGAAAATCAGCCATGGCGTTCTAGCTCGAAATAATTTGTAACGAGAAAAGCCCAGAATGCTTCAGCCATATTTCTGCAGCACCCGAATTTCAAAAAGGCTTTCATTGTCAGTTCACACTTGAGCTTGCTTTTAATGGACGAGTGTCACTCCGAATGGCTGGATTGTGTACAATGTCAATATTAAACAGATTCAGACACTCTGGGTTCCATCCTGCTGCCAAATTCCCTCTCAATCATGTATCACGTAACCTAATGCGCTTCATTATACTTGTGCTCATGTGAGCGCCTGTGGGCTTCGTGGAGTGGTAATATCCCTGTCTGTTAGACTGGAGCCACAATCCCCAGGGAACCAGCCATTTATCCGATCATCTTGTGTAAAGACCCCTGGCAATCTGACTGACTTAAAGTGAATGAATTATGCGCTGAACTGAGGAAGGAAATTGGCATCTGCTTCAGTGATTTCATGCTTGGCTTTGCAGGGCGGCTTGGATGTTGACACAGTCAGATCCCTTTTTGTGTGTGCATGGGAGAGATTATGCCTTGGGGTCCTGATTTTCACAAGCGTGCAGATGTCAAGTCTTCAAGTCTGAGTTCATACGGTGTGCCGTGAAGACTTCTATTCCACTCCAGTTGAATAGCAACATCTATACTCAAGACATTCTACAGATGCGTCCTAACAAGCTGCATCACTGCTTGTACGGAAACTGCACTATGCTGGGCAGAAAAGATTTTCAATGAGTTGCCAAAACTGTCCGATATATCACTGGCATCAGCCTACCCACTGTCAAGGTCATATGTACAGAAAGGTGCCGGAAACGGGCCGTTAACATCATGAAGGATCCCACCCACCCTTCTCGTGGACTGTTTATCCCCTCCCATCAGGGAGGAGGCTACGTAGCATCCACACCAGGACCACCAGACTCAAAAACAGTTACTTTCCCCAAGCAGTAAGGCTGATCAACACCTCCACCCATCAACCCACCCCACCACACCCCAACCACCACTACTTAATCATTTTCTGTCAGTCACCTTATGTACAGACACTCCTGTGCCTAGTGTCACTTTATGGACATACAATCAATCTATCTACATAAGCTATCTTATGTATTTATATTTATTCTTTTTAATTATTATTGCGTTCTTTATCTTATTGCATATTTTTATGCTGCATTGGATCTGGAGCAGCAATTATTTCATTCTCCTTTACACTTGTGTGCTGGAAATGACATTAAATGATTTTGAATCTCCTATTCCTGTGTGATGTCCATTAGCCAACTCAGTAATATAATAGTGTAAGGAAAGAGTTAAATTTGATTCCTTCTTGGTATAGTAGTTGTGCGATCATTTGGGTCGAGTGTGATGTTCTCCCAAAGGGTTGTTCTCTTAATGGAGAGTGCCTGTGCGTGATTTTGTTTAACGTGGGGAGGCTGATGCGCGGGCAGCCACCTCACGGTCCGTAACAGATGGGGATCAGAGCCTAGTGGCATGGAATGCAAGATGATTGGGGACCCTTCACGGCTTCAGCCTTCCTTTGCCTTCACTGCCATTGGGACGTGTCACTGCTTTTCGCCAGCTCCACCACTGAGATCTTGGTTGGATTACTCTTTGTATAGATCCCCTGTCTTGACCTTAGTGCCATGGGTGACCCTACCAGCAGCTAAACTCCAGACGGCATCTCAGGAATTCACAGACCTCTCCACCATGATAAAGTGTCGATCCTCCTTGCTGTGTTGCTGAAATGTTAACACAAAATGGATGTTTGTAGAGCAAAATGGTGCTTGCCTGGGATGTGGGAATGCTTTGAGAAAGTACAAGGGAGTCAGTCCACAGCCACGTTTCGAGAATTTCGTTCGAGTACCCATGGCCTGGAGATGTGCATGAACCCACGTCCTTGAGATTAGATGCTGGTGAAGAATGTTTTCCTCTTTCCAGACCTCTTGTCTCTGTTTTCTAAGTTATGTGTCTAGGTCAAAGGTTGTAAGAGATAAGAAGCCAGTACCAATATTTATTTATTGAGATACAGCACAAAAAAGTCCTTTTAGCCCTTCGAGCCATGCTATCCAGCAATCTTCCAACTTAATCCTAGCCTAATCACGGAACAATTTGCAGTGACCAATTAACCTATCAACCGGCATGTGTTTGGACTGTGGAAGGAAATGGGAGCACCAGAAGGAAACCCATGGGGTCACGCGGAGAATGTACGAGCTCCTTACAGACAGCGGCAGGATCTGAACCCGGGTTGCTGGGACTGTAAAGCATGGTGCTAACCACTATACTGCTGTACCTTTAGCACTTAATAGGGTAAAAGTGTTGTTAGACTTTGGAAGGGATCTTGAAGGGTCAAGCAATGGACAAGTGGAAATCTTCCCTTAGGGTGAGTTGCGACCGGTGTTACCCATTGCAGATAGAGACAAAGATATTGAAAGAGAGAGTGCAGAAAAAGTGGGGGGGGGGGGGTAGAGGGAGAAAGAGAGAGAGAGAGAGAGAGAGAGACTGAGAGAGAGAGAGAGCGAGAGAGAGAGAGAGAAAAGAGGGAGGGAGAGAAAGAGAGTCTAGAGAGAGAGAGAGCAGGGGATGGCAAAAGAGAGAGAGAAGAGTGGGAAAGAGAGAGAGAACAAGCTGTTGGGCATCTGTGGTTCTCTCCGGCAGTATATTGTGTGGAATGCCTTCCTGATTGGTTGACAAGTGTTATTTTCTCTCTTGCTACTTTATTAATAATTTTCTTTCTTTCTGTATTTTATTTTTATACAACTCCAATGCAACACTTCATATAACCTTTAATACATGCACAGTACCTCGTCTGCAAATAATTCTTGCTGCAGAATCAGGAACACATTTTAAAGTATTTCATTACAAAGGGCACATATCTAATGCTTTTGCTGGAGTTATATTGATCATGGCACTTGGGCATATGGAAGGACGGGTGGTGATGGTGACATGAAAGCTGCCATTTACACTGCTGCTTAGATTGAGCCACGTAGCTGGATCTCATTCAGGAGATCTTTTAAACAGGATGTCGCCCACACAAGATGTTGTATTGGACACACAAATATTTGAAGGTTCTTGGCATTTCAAGTTTGTCCTGATAGCTCACCTACATTGTGCTGTAGCTAAATCCTTAATTCACTTCCTTAAATCATGGTTAGGTACCTGCTTTAGCCCAGTGGTGAAACTTTTGCCTCTGGACAAGCTGATCCTGGGCTTAAGATCCATAATTCATGCTTGAGCAGATTATCCAGCCTGGCCAGAGTCCACTGCTGTCAAAGGATATAGTCTTTCAGATGAGTTGTTGAAACTTTACCCCATCTGCTTTATCAGGTTGATTAAAAAAAATTACATCGATCAGAAATTTTCTTGCTACCATTCATAATTTCCATTTATAGTTTTTCTGGTATGGAAAATTTCCACTTGTGCCAGAAGGTGGTGAATTTGTGGAATTCATTGCCACGGACGGCGATGGAGGCCAAGTCATTTGGTACATTTAAAGCAGAGTTTGATAGGTTCTTGATTGACTAGGGCATCAAAGGTTGCAGGGAGAAATCAGGAGAATGGGGTTGAGAGGGATAATAAATCAGCTATGTTGGAATGGCGGAGCAGACTCAATTGGACAAATGGCCTAATTCTGCTTCTATGTATAGAAGGAAAGCTTGGAAAATTGTTGACAATGTACAGGTGATGGACATGAGGTAGAATTGAGACTCTTCATGTCTTGGCAATATTTATATACAGTTTTGTGCAAAAGCCTTAGGCAGATATATGTAGTTATGGAGTGCCTAAGACTTTTACTCAGTACTGTAATAATTTTATGTATTGCACTGTACTGCTGTGCAAAAAATACAAATTTCATAAACTTGATTCTGATATGGGTCTCTACTGTGAAGTGAAAGTGGGAAGGGGGCAGGGAGAGGGGAATCACGTTTGGGAAAAGAGGAAGGGAGAGGGGAGGGAATGGGAAGCACCAGAGAGACATTCTGTAATGATCAATAAACTGATTGTTTTGAATCAAATGATCTTGCCTGGTGTCTCAGGACTACCCCCATGCCACCCCTTGCCCCTGGCACTCCCTCTCTGCCACCTGTCCTGCATCCATCCCATAGTGCTCCACCCTTCCTATCCGTTGCTCACACCAGAAACCTCCAATGCACAGGATCACAAGAAGATGCAGAGGGTTGTAAATTCAGCCAGTTCCATCACAGACAGAAACTTCCCCGCTATTGAGGACATTGTCGAAAGGTGGTGGCATAAGACGGAAGCATTCAACATTAAAGATTGTCACCATCTGGGACTTGCACTCTTCATGTTATTGCCACCAGGGAGGAGGTACAGGAGCCTGAAGACCCACGCTCAGTGGTTTAGGAACAGCTTCATTCCTCCTGCCATCAGATCTCTGAACAGTCCATGAATTAATGAGTACGATCTTGATATTCCTCTTTTGCATAATTTATGCATGCATGCAAGTACACTCTGTGCCCACTTTATTAGGTACAACTGTACACCTGCTCATTAGTGCAAATATCTAATCAGGCACTCATGTTGCAGCAACTCAATTCATAAAAGCTGTAGGTTTGGTCAAGAGGTTCATTTGTTGTTCAGACTAAACCTCAGGACTGAAAAAGACAACAAACTGTTAATAATAATAATAACTATTAGTAATAATAATCAATAAATAAACAATAAATATTGAGAACCTGAGATGAAGAGTCCTTGAAAGTGAGCCCATAGTTGTGGAAACAGTGATGGGGAAAGTGAAGTGGTGCCAGACAGGGTGGTTTGAGTATGTCCAAAACTACTGAACTTCTGGGATTTCATGCACAATAGTCCCTAGAGTTCACAGAGAATGGTGCAAACAAAACAAAAAAAAAAACATCCAGTGAGTGGCAGATCTGTGGATGAAAACACCTCATTAATGAGAGAGGTCAGAGGAGAATGGCCAGACTGGTTTAAGCTGACAGGAAGACGACAGTAACTCAAACAACCATGCATTACAACAGTGGGGTGCAGAAGAGCATCTCTGAATGCACAACATGTCGAACCTTGAAGTGAATGGGCTACAGTAGCAGATAACCACAAACATACACTTAATGGCCACTTTATTAGGAACAGGAAGTGCTGAATAAAGTGGCAACTGAGTGTACTGTATGTATTTACTGTATTGATTTATTGATTCACCCATGAATCTATCCATCTATATCCACCCATCATTCATTTATTTATATACTTTCTTATTTGCTTATTTATCTGGTTACCTATCTGTTTATTTATCTACCCCATTTATTTATTTATTTGTGCTTATTATTTAAGAATTAGTTTACATAACCGATGTGATGTTCAGTCTTTCACACATTGACTTCCTGAAATTTTGGCATAAGGGCAGCATTTAATGTTTCGGGTGGTACGTCCTTCATCAGTTCCAATAACCATTGCTCTCACTGAATCCTTCCAGAATATTCTGGATTTGAAACATCTGCAGGATTTTGATTTTGAAAGTTTGGGAATTGCTTGTGAGTCTGAGTAACCTGTGACCTTGGCTTGGACTCTTCAGATGGAGGTTCTGAGCAGGAATTGGTATTAGATATAGTTAGCCGGGTTGGGTGAAGAGATGGTGGGATTGGAATGATGAGAATTAGTGCCATGGTGAGAATCAGGGTTTAATTTTCATTGCTGCCTGTCATTTGAATTTTAAATTCCGTGTTTTTGGCTCTTTTTTTGTAGCCATTTACAGGATGTTTTTTTCTACTAGACAGGGAAGGTGATACTTTTTCTTTGAATGGGTTCCATGGTTTTTCTTTGTTTTGTGGCTGTCTGTGGGAAAGATGAATCTCTGGGTTGTATGTGTATACATACTTTGACAGTAATGTACTTTGTATCTTTGAATCTTTGAAGGAGTTTGTAAATTCTCATCGTGATATAATATGTTTCCTCCAGGTTCTCTGATTCCTCCCACACTCCAAAGCTGTAAGGGTTAGGGTTAGTGAGCTGTGGGCATGCTATGTTGGTGCCAGAAGCGCGGTGACACTTGCGGGCTGCCCCCAGCGTATACTTGAATTGTGTTGGCGATTGATGCAAATGACACACTTCACCGTGTTTTTCAATGCTTTGAAGATCTTACCTTATCTCAGGAGTTGGGATGGACTGGCACAATATGAAGGGTAATGATGGAGATTTGAAGAGGGGGCCAGGATGCTGCTTACAGAAATTAGGCCACTGACAAAGAAACGGAAGTCTGATTCATTGGCTAGATCCAGTACCATCTCCTGTGTGAGGTCACCAGCCCCAAATTTCACCAATATGGAATCCAACAAACCTGCTTTCCGCTTTAATTCAAGGTCCAAGGTTCAAAGTAATTTTATTATCAAAACGTGTATGTGTCACCTGAGATTCGTTTTCTCGCAGACCTTTACAGGAAAATAAAGAAACATAAAAGAGATTATGAAAAACTATGCATAACAAAGGCTGACGAATATCCAATGTGCAAAAGAGGACAAATTGTCCCAATAATAAATAAATAAATAATACTGAGTTGTAGAGTCCTTGAAGGCGAGCCCATGGAATCAGTTCAGAGTTATGGTGAGTGAAGTTATCCACACTGGTTCAGGAGCCTGATAGTTGAGGGGTAATAACTGTTTCTGAACCAGGTGGTGTGGGTCCAAAGTCTCTTGTACCTGCTTCCTGATTGCAGAGTAAGAAGAGAGCATAGCATGTCTGATGGGGGGCTTTGGTGATATGTCTACTTTCTTGTGGCAGGGCTCCTTGTAGATGTGCTCGATGGTGGGCAGGGCTTTGCCTGTGGCAGACTGGCCTGTGTCCACCACCTTAAAGGGTTTGCTGTCTCCTCCTTCACTCATGCAATTTTATTGCATATTCAAGCTCCAATGTTTCCTCAGCAATGGCAAACTGATTTTCTTGAGAGATGACATCACGGTTGTGTGTTGAACATCCTTTGCGCTTAACACATGACATGCCTGGGAATACAGGCTTTAGTTACAGGAGGAAGTTGGAATGAATGAATGCATTCTAGGAACTTCTGGACAAATATGTATAGAATAGGAAGAGGGAGTTACTCTGCTAGGAGCTTGAGGAGAGATGGGATGCAATTCAAGTGGGCCATAAACAGCAGCAAGGAGTGTTTAGGTAAAACTAGTATGTTTCTTCAATGCAGCCCTTACATCCTGTGTGATCTTAGTCAATTCCATGTGACTGAATTCAGACTGAAGGTCATTCGGAAGTCCAGATGTTGAGGTCTAATGGCGAGAGTCCTGATTCTGCAAATCTCTGTGAATCCTCGAGGGAAATTGAAGGCCCAATGTCTGCGAGTTCGCTGGGGAAATCGAAGACTCAGTGTCTGTGAATCTCTGTGAGTCCGCAGGGGAAAGAAAGCCTAATGTCTGCGATTTTCTGCGAGTTCGCTGGGGAAATCAAAGGCCCAATATCTGTGAATCGCTGCGAGTCCGCAGGGGAAGTCGAAGGCCCAGTGTCTGAATCTCTGCAAGTCCGCAGGGGAAATTGAAAGCCTAATGTCTGTGATTCTCTGCGAGTCCGCAGGGGAAGTTGAAATCCCAGTGTCTGTGAATCTCTGCAAGTCCGCAGGGGAAGTTCGAAGGCCCAATATTTGCGAACCCACTGGTCCGATAGAGGCTGGAGGCTGAAGAGGATGGCCTATCCTGGGGTAAAAGGACTGTGTACGTGCATGGATGAGAGGAGCAAAGTGTCTTGTTTTGTTTTTGCTGTTGTGTCCCTTGGCTTCAGTTTTGTGGTTGATCTGCCAAGCGTTATGGGCAGGCTATATTGAGGCTGAAGTATTCAAAGCTCAAAGTTCAAACTAAATTTATTATCAAAGTACATACCTGTAACTATATATAGCCCTGATGTTCATTTTCTTGCGAGCATACTCATTAAATCCAATAACTATAATAGAATCTATGAAAGATTGCACCGACTTGTGCGTTCAACTAGAGTGCAAAAAACAATAAAATGTGCAAATACAAATAGAAAGAAATAACAATAATAAGTAAACAAGCAATAACTGTCAAGAACATGAGACAAAGAGTCTTTGGAAGCGAGTCCATAGGCTGTGAGAAGTGAAGTTGACTGAAGTTATCCCCTTTGGTTCCAGAACCTGATAGTTGAAGGGTAACAATTGTTCCTGAGCCTTGTGGTGTGGGTCCCGAGACTCCTGTACCTTCTTCATGATGGCAACATGTCCTGGTTGGTGGGTGTGTCTCTGATGATGGATGCTGCTTTCCTCTGACAACACTTTGTGTGGAATGGTGGGGGAGGGCTCTAGCCATGATGGACGTGACCATATCCATTACTTTTTGTAGGATGACATTTGCAGACTGAACCCAGCACATCCTTATTTTGTATTGGCTGTTAATGCAGATGACACTTTTCATTGTATGTTTCGGTGTACAGTACATATGATAAATAAATCTCAATTCTGAATTTGAATCTGGATCTGAATTTCTGGACGCATGCTTTATAGAAGGAGGCAGTTTAAATAGTCTTGGCATGGACTAGATGGGCCGAAGAGCCTGTTTCTGTGCTGCACTTCTCTATGACTATGACTCTATGTGGAAGCTTTAGAGAGGGTGCAGATGAGATCTTCCAGGATGCTGCCTGGATTAGAGACCATGTCTTATGAAGATAGGTTGAGCAAGCTCGGGCTTTTCACTTTGAAGTGAAGGAGGATGAGAGGTGACTTGGAAGAGGTGTACAAGGGTTAAGAGGCATAGATCGAGTCAATAGCAGAGATTCTTTCTCAGAGCATAAATGGTTAATAGGAGGGGGAGTAATTTTAAGGTAACTGGGGGAAATTATAGAGGAAAATATTTTACACAGAGAGTTGTGGGTGCATGGAATGTACAGCCGGGTTGATGGTGGAGGCAGATACATTAGGGACATTTAAGAAACATGGATGACAGAACATAGAAGGCTATGTAAAACCAATAGACCTTAAGACATAGGAGCAGAATTAGGCCTTTGCCCCATTGTGTCTGCTCTGCTATTCTATCATGGCTGATTTATTATCCCTTTCATCCCCATTCTCACCGTAACCTTTGACACCCTGACTAATCAAGTACCTACCAACCTCCGCTTTAAATGTACCCAATGACTTAGTGTTACGTGCCCTGTAACTGGGTTGCCAAACCAGCAGAAATGGATCACTCAGTTGGAGTCTGGATTACTAGAACTAAGAAAGTTTTATTAAAGAAACAAGCAACACAGTACTCTAATCAAAAGGATAATGAATGCAACAGTTCAGCAATGATAAACATACATGTACACAGAATTCAGATAACAGGATCAATCAAGCTCTATCGTTGTCTAGGGGTAAATGACCAGTTTCAAAGTGACGCAAAGTTCAGTTCAATTTAGTTCAGTTCAGTTCACAGTAATCGCTGCCGTGGGAGGTGGACAGTGTGTGGGAAGGAGAGAGAGAACAAAACGAATGAATATTCAAGGCTTCCACACAGACCTTCGCAGTCAGCTTTCGGGCGAGTCCTTTGTGATGTCATCTAAGGTCACCGACCGTGACCCCTCCGTTTCCAGATACGATCGTTTCTCTGTGGTGAACCCAGCACCCAGGCAAGGGTGGACACACACCAGGTTCCCGCCGATCGTGCCTTTCCACCCTGTGCGTCTATGGCTTGATCCCGCGACCAGCCGTCCAAAACTTCCCACCAACTTGTGGGAGACGCACCGCTTCCAGGGTCTTGTTACCTCGGGTGTCGTGTGTGTGTTGCCTTAGCGAACCTGTCCCTTTTCATCCCCCTGCTGGGGTATCGCCTGTCCATCACTTCAAACAGTTCAGGGTTCAAAGGGGGAGCCGATCTTGACAGCTCTCCTTCCTTCATTAACATCTCCAAATGCTGCTCCATTGTTTTCCTTATCTCTCTCTCTCCTGAAGACAGGTGGCAGACCAACTGCTGATTCCACTGGTGCCAGCCCAAGACAGCTAACATCTTTATCGATGTGTATTCTTGTCACACTTCCCCCCTTTAAGGATTTTTACCGGGGGTAAAAATTACAAACATGAATGCATTATTTGATACCCGCAAATATACATCTTTATCAGCTATTTGGCTAATACAGCGAGTTTGAAGTTGTCAACACCTGACAGACAGTCAGCCATCACATTTTCTGTTCCTTTTATATGTGTTATTAATAATCCCTTAGACCAGGCTTCAACTTAGCAAACTTCATAGTGGCCAAAAACACTGATGAATTGCGATCAATGTAACCTCTCATTGGGTTTCATCCCGGATCACAATAACAAGGGTCGTCCCATTCCGACTTAGTTTTCTCCTGCAAGGGCTTAGTAGGAGGGGGAGGGGTAGTAACCGCAGAGTTATTGCAAAACTTCCTACAGTACCCCACCATCTCCAAGAGCCTTCTGAGGGCCCTCTGTCTGTCGGGGTTGGGAGGTCAGCAATAGCCTGCACTGTAGCTTACATCGCTGCCAGCTGCCCCTGTGTCACCACAATTCCCAGGTAAGTGACCTTCGTGTGGCCGAACTCATTTTTTCCAAGGTTCACTATCAAGCTGGCTTCACACAGCCGTATTACATTGCCAATACACACCTCTGTGTTCGTCAGCCCTTTAGTCACTGAATTACTCATTCTATAAGACTGTTGCTCGCTAGGCTGACCTAGTGTAGCAAGCACCACCCAACGTCCCAGTTCTTTGCATCGCCTCGGGACAATCAAACACACGTGTGCGAGTCGTTTAATTACTTCTCCTAAAGAGTCGCTTTGTTCGGGGATTAAGGGAGAGACCTTATCAGCAGAGCTGGCCAAAACAATAGCCTTCTCCCATCTGGTCGATACCATACTCATCTTTTCACAATGGTTCTTTTCTCTTATCAGGGGGACCCTAGCTTCATTGATTTCCGCGCTAACACCGACTAGGTTTGTTAGCATATCAAAAGCCTGTGACCGTCTCAGTTCGCGTTGGTCATAATCAATAACATCCTTCCTCCTGGGCAGCCGGTAAACCTCTTTCATGATTCCACCAACTGTTTCCTCCAGCACCGCAAGATGTCCACTGGGGGGTACCTCGTGGGCCAGGTTAAAAACCTCATCCCCATAACTCTTTTGCACCACCCACCATTCCTCATCTGCGGGTACGGTACCTGGTTTCCCTTTCTTCCTTAGCACTTCCTCCTCCACACAATAGCCTACTGGTTCCTTTGTTAATTCTGCGTCAGAGAGAGCTGTCTCCCCCAAAATCATCAGCCCCTCGTCTCGCTCCTGCGTCTGCACAAATTCTTTCCTGGCTACTGCTACGTCCGTCTCAGCTCCCTCACTACCTCTTGTTTCACTACACTCCTTCTTTTCACTTTCTACCCCCTTCTCCTACAAGGCCGGCAGAAACGTCTCAGCTAAATTTACTACCGCAGTCCCGTGATGAACCTGTGAGTCCATGGGCGGGGCCTCAATGCTGGCAGGCTGACCTGTCAATCTCACGACTGGGAACACGATTCCCCCGGCGAGGTCATTACCGAGCAAGACTTCCACGCCTTTCATCAGTAATTCGGACCTCACCCCGATCATGACTAGTCCAGAGACCAGGTTGCTTTGTAAGTTTATCTGGTGCAAAGGGACTGACTCTCTCCCTTCCCCAACACCTTTGACCTTGACTTCCCCAGTCTGGGTCTCTGAGTTAAACTCTAATACACTCTTCGGTATTAGTGACTGACACGCTCCCGTGTCTCTCCAGATCCGCAATGGAACTGGTTTTAACCCCTCCTTCACCGACACCAATCCGGCCGAGATAATCCTCTCACGCCCTTCCTGAACTTTGGCAGACCTGTCCTGTCCTAGCGGTTCGATTACCAGCTTGATACAGCCAGTCAAAATCGCCGTTTTTCCTTTTCCCGTCTCCTTCTTTGGGGCAAAGCGCCTGGACGCAAAGTGTCCGACTTTCCCGCAATTATAACAGACGACCCCAGGAGACTTCCTACCAGACTGCTCCCGGTCTACCTTATCCTTCTCACTAGTCCCCGGCTTACTTTCTGACTTTTCTCCCCGCCGTCCTGACTACCCTTCTGGTAGCCTTTACTCGGGGCAAACTTCATTTTATGCGTCCATGCATACTCATCCGCTAACTTAGCAGTTGCGGCTAACGTGGCTGCCTCTCTCTCATCTAGGTAGGGTCTCATACCCTCAGGGACACAACCTTTAAACTGCTCAATCAGGATCAGCTGTAGCAGCCTGTCATAATCCCCCTCTACCCCCTTCGAGGCGCACCAACGCTCACAATATGTCTGCATCTCACGGGCAAACTCTAAATACGTGCGGTCCCACTGCTTCCTCGCCTTCCGGAACCTCTGCCGGTATGCCTCTGGGACCAACTCATAAATCCTGAGGATGGCCTCTTTCACCACCTCATACCTCTGGGCATCTTCCGCGGACAAAGCTGAGTAAGCTTCTTGGGCTTTCCCTTTCAGTACACTCTGAAGCAACACAGCCCACTTATCCTTCGGCCAGTCCTGACTTGTAGCAACTTTTTCGAAATGGAGAAAGTACCGATCCACGTCGATATCGTCAAATGGGGGAACCAGCCTAACCTCCTGGGTCGCCCGGAACCCTCCACCTTGGTTCGGCACAGGCCCCTGCTCTGCTCTTATCTTTAACTTCTCCAGCTCGAATTCCCTTTCCCTCTGTTTCTTCTCTCGCTCCAGCTGTCTCTCTCTCTCTCTCTCTCCTGCCTTTCTCTCTCCCTCTCTTTCCTTTCTAACTCTCTCTCCTTCTCCTCTCGCTCCAACTGCCGTACCCGGAACTCGTGCTCGAGTCTCAGTTTTTCAAGCTGCACCTGTACCGTGTCTCCAGCAGGTTTTTCAATAGACACCACCCCCAGCTCGCCTTGGGGAAACACACCTTTAGATACATAGTGCTCTAAAATAGCTCTGTGTATCTCCTCTCTCCTCATTGTCGACTTCCCCTTAGCAAGATTCAACCGTTTGGCCACAGCTACCAATTCCGATTTCCTGGCATCCTCTAATGCCTCCAAGGTCGGCGCCTTTATAAATTCCTCAGCCTCCATTTCTGCTGTTTGTCTTTTCTTTCTTTCGGGAATCTTGACCCAATCAATTTACTCCATCCCAAATTTAGCGTTCAAAATCGCGGACGAGAACCCCACTTATGTTACGTACCCTGTAACTGGGTTGCCAAACCAGCAGAAATGGATCACTCAGTTGGAGTCTGGATTACTAGAACTAAGAAAGTTTTATTAAAGAAACAAGCAACACAGTACTCTAATCAAAAGGATAATGAATGCAACAGTTCAGCAATGATAAACATACATGTACACAGAATTCAGATAACAGGATCAATCAAGCTCTATCGTTGTCTAGGGGTAAATGACCAGTTTCAAAGTGACGCAAAGTTCAGTCCAATTTAGCTCAGTTCAGTTCGCAGTAACCGCTGCCGTGGGAGATGGACAGTGTGGGGGAAGGAGAGAGAGAGCAAAATGAATGAATATTCAAGGCTTCCACACAGACCTTCGCAGTCAGCTTTCGGGCGAGTCCTTTGTGATGTCATCTGAGGTCACCAACCATGACCCCTCCGATTCCAGATACGATCGTTTCTCTGCGGTGAACCAGCACCCAGGCAAGAGTGGACACACACCAGGTTCCCGCCGATCGTGCCTTTCCACCCTGTGCGTCTATGGCTTGATCCCGCGACCAGCCGTCCAAAACTTCCCACCAACTTGTGGGAGACGCACCGCTTCCAGGGTCTTGTTACCTCGGGTGTCGTGTGTGTGTTGCCTTAGCGAACCTGTCCCTTTTCATCCCCCTGCTGGGGTATCGCCTGTCCATCACTTCAAACAGTTCAGGGTTCAAAGGGGGAGCCGATCTTGACAGCTCTCCTTCCTTCATTAACATCTCCAAATGCTGCTCCATTGTTTTCCTTATCTCTCTCTCTCCTGAAGACAGGTGGCAGACCAACTGCTGATTCCACTGGTGCCAGCCCAAGACAGCTAACATCTTTATCGATGTGTATTCATGTCACATTAGCTTCCACAGCTGCCGAAGAAATACACAGATTCACCACCTTGGAGGTCTGTGTAGGAGGGAAAGGTTAGACTGAGTAGGTTGAAAGGTCAGCACAACATTGTGGGCCAAAGGGCCAGTCCTGTGCTGAAATGTTCTATGTTCTATGATGTTCTATGTAATTAGGATCAGAAAAAACATGTGCAAACTTTTTACACAACTTCTTCAACTGATCTCAATAATACATTTCAAACATCTCCTCCCATTTTTCTAGAGATACAAAAAAATTAATTCAGAGGCATGAGGCGAGTTCAGGATTGCAGTGGGATTGATGTGGGAAGCAGATAGTGAGAAGATCTTCCATGATCTGTACTTGGTAATTTCAAAACAAAACATGCATGAAATTGTTATGTGTTACACAACTGAATTTTATCTTTAAATTCATTTTCTAATCCTTACGATGAACAACCTCGTGATGATGTGATTGCACTAAAGATTGAAGAGATTTCAGCCTAAGGTGGGGGGGGGGGGTGGAGTTGCCAAATGAAGAGAGAGGAAGCAGACTGGTCGTAGATTTTCCGAGTTTTAAAAATGGGAGGTAGTCTTATTAAAGGCAGCACAGCAGCATAGCGGTTAGCACAATTGCTTTACAGTGCCAGCAACCACTGACCGGCGTTCGATTCCTGCCACTCCTGTGAAGAGTTTGTGTGTTCTCTTTGTGACCATGTGGGGTTCCTCTGGGTGCTCTGGTTTCCTCCCAAATTCTAAAGACGTACTTGTTAGGGTTAGTGAGTTATGGGTATGCTATGTTGGCCCTGGAAGTGTGGTGACACTTGTGGGCTGCCCACAGCACATCCTTGGGCTGTGTCAACTGAAAACGACACATTTCACTGTATACATACATGTGACAAGTAAAGCTACTCTTTAAAAAATCTTTATCCCCTGGATTCCCATTATCAGCTACACAGATTGTCATACCCTCTTATTCCTGTTGACTGATGAATTGTTATGGCCAGAAGACTTTTAAGACCATAATACCATAAGAGTTAGGAGTAGAATTAGGCCATTTGGCCCATCAAGTCTGCTCTGCCATTACACCGTTGCTAATCCAATATTCCTCTCAGCCCCAGTCTCCTGCCTTCTCCTCAAAACCCTTCATGCCCTGACCAATCAAGAATCTATCAACCTCTGCCTTGAATATACGTGCATAAAGACTTGGCCTCCATAGCTGTCTGTGGCAAAGAATTCTACAAATACACCTCTCTCTGGCTAAAGAAATTTCTCCTCATCTCCATTCTGAAAGGACGCCCCTCTATTCTGAGGCTGTGTCCTTCGGTCTTAGACTCTTCCACCATAGGGAACATTTTCTGCACATCCTCTTTATCAAGGCTTTTCACCATTCGATAGGTTTCAATGAGATCACCCCTCAATCTTCTGAATTCCAATCAATATAGGCCCAGAGCCATCAAACTCTCTTCATATGACAATCCATGCAATCCTGGAATCATTCCCATGAACCTCCTTTTGTTTCATCTTCAGACCAATGCCTAATACAAATCTTTAATAGATTTATAGACTCATAGAGCACTACAACGGAGGAGCAGATCCTCTGGTCCATCTAGGAGATGATAAATTATTATTCTACCTAGTCCCAATGACCTGCACCTGGAATAGAGCCCTCCACACCCCTTCCATCTATGTACTTATCCAAATTTCTCTTAAATGTTGAAATTTTGGGATGGCACAGTAGCATAGTGGTTAGCACAGGACTTCACAGTACTTGCGACCCGGGTTCAATTCCCACCGTTGCTGTAAGGAGTTTGTATGTTCTCCACATGACTATGTGGGTTTCTTCCGGGTGCTCCAGCTTCCTCCCACAGTCCAAAGACGTATTGGTTAGTAGGTTAATTGTCCTGTCATTAGGCTTGGATTAAATCGGGGGATTGCTGGGTGGCATGGCACAAAGGGCCTGTATCTCAATAAATAAGTAAATAAATAAACTGAACCCACATCCACCACTTCTGCTTTCAGCTCATTCAACACTCTCACCACCCTCTGAGTGAAGATGTTGCCCTTAAATACTTCACCTTTCATCCTTAACCTATGACCTCTAGTTCTTGTCTCACACAACCTCAGTTGAAAAAGCCTGCTGGCATTTAGCCCCTCATTATTTTGTAATGTACAATCATGTGTTTTCTTTATTGGATCTCCAAGTCTGCATGAAATAAAAAAAAGGAAAAACTGAAAACATTTGCCATGGATCCCTGCCACCCATTCCTCATACTCAGACAACTAGAGGACATGCCGATATAGCACAAAAAAATTGGCTCCCTTGCAGCGATTCAAAAGAAAACAGCACGGAATTTCCACAGAGGTTCTCCAGTTGTAGATCAGCTGAACTTCCATAAAAATGGAATAAACTGCTCAGCCACTGAATGACGAAAACCGGCTGGCTACATCATTTTTCCAAGATTTTTGTTGAAGCTACACTGAGAAATTGGAGAAATCCTGGATGAATTCAGCCTACTTATGTGTGCTATACACCGAGTGTATCTTTGCGGTCTTCTGCTGCTACAGCCCATCCACGTCAAGGTTTGACATGTTGTGCTCTTCCGCACACCATTGTTGTAACACATGGTTATCTGAGTTACTGTCGCCTTCCTGTCAGCTTAAACTGGGCTGGCCATTCTTCTCTGACCTCTCTCATTAACAAGACATTTTCACCCACAGCTCTGCTTCTCACTGGGTGGTTTTTGCTTTTCGCACCATTCTCTGTAAACTAGACTAGAGGCAGTTGAGTGTGAAAATCCCAGGAGATCAGCAGTTTCTGAGATACTCAAACCACTCTGTCTGGCTCCAACAATCACCCTTTGATCAAAGTCACTTAGATCGATGGTGATACTGCCCTCACTTGCATCTCCTCCATTACCCGTATATTTGCGCTCACCCCATCTTCCCAGCACCTTAACAATGATGAAGTTCCTCTTGTCCTTACCTACCACTCCATAGGCATCCAATACATCATTCTCCGCAACATCTGCTGTCTTGAAAGGGATACTACCAGTAGACACATCTTTACCCCTCCCCCTTTTCGCTTTCCACGGGATTTGCTTACTCCATGATTCCCTTGTCCATCCGTCCTTCCCCGCTAATCTCCCTCCTGGCACTTATTCCTGTAAGCAGCCAAAGTGCCACACCTGCCCCTACACCTCTTCCCTCACCTCCTCCATTCAGGCCCCTAAACATTTCCTCTGGGTAAGGCAACACTTCTCCTGTGAATCTGCTGTGGACATCTATTGTGTCTAGTGCTCCTGATCTGGCCTCCTCTACACTGGTGAGACTGGCCGTAAATTGGGGTACTGATTTGTCAAGCACCTCCATTCCATCCGCCAAAAATGAAACCTCCCGGCGGCCCAACATTTTCATTCCGATTCCCATTCCTGTTCCGTCGTGTTGATCCATGGCCTCCACTTGTGCCACAATGAGGCCGCCCTCAAGGTGGAGAAGCGACACCTTATATTCTGTCTGCGTATACTTTATACTTTATTGCTGCCAGACAATTGGTACTAGAACGTACAATCATCACAGCGTTATTTGGTTCTGTGCTTCACACTCCCTGGGTTACAAATATTAAAAATAGTTAAAATTAGTAAATATTAAAAATTTAGATTATAAATCATAAATAGAAAATAGAAAAATGGGAAGTAAGGTAGTGCAAAAAAAACCGAGAGGCAGATCCGGATATTTGGAGGGTATGGCCCAGATCCAGGTCAATCTGTTCAGCAGTCTTATCACAGTTGGAAAGAAGCTGTTCCCAAATCTGGCTGTACGAGTCTTCAAGCTCCTGAACTTTCTCCCGGAGGGAAGAGGTATGAAAAGTCTGTCGGCTGGGTGGGTCGTGTCTTTGATTATCCTGGCAGCACTGCTCCGACAGTGTGCGGTGTAAAGTGAGTCCAAGGATGGAAGATTGGTTTGTGTGATGTGCTGCGCCGTGTTCACGATCTTCTGCAGCTTCTTCCGGTCTTGGACAGGACAACTTCCATACCAGGTTGTGATGCACCCTAGAAGAATGCTTTCTATGGAGCATCTATAAAAATTAGTGAGGGTTTTAGGGGACAGGCCAAATTTCTTGAGTTTTCTCAGGAAGTAAAGGCACTGGTGGGCCTTCTTGGCAGTGGACTCTGCTTGGTTGGACATTTGTGATATTGGTATGGTATTATATTGTATTACATGGTATTACATGGTATTATATTGCTACCAGGGTAGCCTCCAACCTGATGGTATGAATATTGATTTCTCCTTCCAGTAAAAAAAATTCCTTCCCTCTCCCTTTTTCTTCTATTCCTCACTCTGTCCTCTCACCTCTTCTCACCTCCACTTGGTTCCCCTTCTCTTTCCCTTTCTCCTATGGTCCACTCTCCTCTCCTATCAGATTCCTTCTTCTCCAGCCCTTTACCTTTCCCACCCACTGGCTTCAGCTGTCACTTTCTAGCTATCCTCCCTCCCCACCCCCACCCTTCTGATATCTTTCCCCCTCCCTTTTCAGTCCTGATGAAGGGACTAGGCCTGAAACATTGACTGTACACTCCTTTCCGTAGCTGCTGCCCGGCCTGCTGCATTCCTCCGGCATTTTGTGTGTGTTCCTTTGGGTTTCCAGCAACTGCAGCATCACTCATGTTTATCCATCACTAAGGACTCTCACCATCCGGGGCATGCCCTGCTCTCATTGCTGCCATCAAGGAGGAGGTACAGCAGCCTGAAGATACACAATCACCATTTCAGGATAAGCTTCTTCCCCTCCACCATCAGATTTCTGAATGGACAATGAACCACTTAATGGTGCCATCTCCAATCCAAGGGGCAACTGCTTGCACGCGACTCTGATGGGAATGTTTGCGCTACTTATTTAATTATACACTTCGTATAGTGATTCATAGATTTCATTATTACAATGTGCTGCTGGCACAAAGATAACAAGTTTCATGACATTGCCAGTGATATTAAACCTGATTCTGATTCCCATGTACGCTACCTTGTCATTCCTTTTATCGCATTGTTTTATTTATTTTTTACAATTTATGGATTTTTATGTCTTTGCACTGTGCTGTTGCTGCCAAACAGCTATTTTTACATCAGGTAGGAGCGTGATAATAAACCTGTTTCTGTTGATTCTATTGTCAGGATCCGAAGTGAGAAGCGGAGATACAGAAGTGTTAACTGGCATAGCGGGTGTGTGGCGGGTAGCGTTGCTGGCTCACAGCCCCAGGGAACCAGATTCGATCCCGGACTTGGTTGTTGCCGTCGTGGAATTTGCATGCCCTGCCTTGACAGTGAAACTCCACCATGGACGGTCCCAAGCCCAGCTGCGAAAGGAGGAGATTTGGGCATGTAACTAGCAACGCCATCCCATAAAACCCAGAGCTACAGAAACACCAACAGAAGCTCCAAAGATCTCGTCCCTGGGAGATGGGCTACACCTCAAAGTTCAAAGGACATTTATTATCATATACTTTATACAACCTTGAGATTCGTCTCCTTCAAGGCAGCCATGAAACAAAGAAACCCAATAGAACCCATTAAAAATAAAAGACCATCAAATACCCAGTATGCAGAGAGAGTGAGAGAGAGAGAGAGAGAAAACAACTTGTGCAAACAGTAAAACAAGCAAACAGCATTCAGAACTGAAGTTCGCAGCTCCAGGCATCTCTGCAGCTGATCCAGAAGTCCACAGCGTCAGTCCAGCACGGAGACGAGGAAACCCTGCACAGCAGTGAGCTGAACTGGGTTATCCCTTGTCTCCGACTCTCCGACGCTCTGACCATAACTTGATAACTGGGATAGTGAAGCACCTTCAATAATTTGAAAAGACTGAAATAAGGTAAATACTGAAACGCTTTCATTCGCAGTAGAATATGACTTCCATGGTGAGTGTCTGCCCCTGGACCGGGGGGGGGGGGTGGGGCAAGGTGAAATCATCTTTATTCAGGGATCTGTGGGAGAAGCCACAGGGGCAGTCAGCAGAGGGGCGTGTCCAGACAGGTAACACAGTTACAACATATATAAACAACAGGAATTCTGCAGATGCTGGAAATTCAAGCAACATACATCAAAGTTGCTGGTGAACGCAGCAGGCCAAGCAGCATCTATAGGAAGAGGCGCAGTCGACGTTTCAGGCTGAGACCCTTCGTCAGGACTAACTGAAGGAAGAGTGAGTAAGGGATTTGAAAGCTGGAGGGGGAGGGGGAGATGCAAAATGATAGGAGAAGACAGGAGGGGGAGGGATAGAGCCGAGAGCTGGACAGGTGATAGGCAAAAGGGGATACGAGAGGATCATGGGACAGGAGGTCCGGGAAGAAAGACAAGGGGGGGGGTGACCCAGAGGATGGGCAAGAGGTATATTCAGAGGGACAGAGGGAGAAAAAGGAGAGTGAGAGAAAGAATGTGTGCATAAAAATGAGTAACAGATGGGGTTCCCTCCTGGCACTTATCCGTGTAAGCGGAACAAGTGCTACACATGCCCTTACACTTCCTCCCTTACCACCATTCAGGGCCCCAAACAGTCCTTCCAGGTGAGGCATCACTTCACCTGTGAGTCGACTGGGGTGATATACTGCGTCCGGTGCTCCCGATGTGGCCTTTTATATATTGGTGAGACCCGACGCAGACTGGGAGACCGCTTTGCTGAACGTCTACGCTCTGTCCGCCAGAGAAAGCAGAATCTCCCAGTGGCCACACATTTTAATTCCACATCCCATTCCCATTCTGACATGTCTATCCACGGCCTCCTCTACTGTAAAGATGAAGCCACACTCAGGTTGGAGGAACAACACCTTATACTCCGTCTGGGTAGCCTCCAACCTGATGGCATGAACATTGACTTCTCTAACTTCCGCTAAGGCCCCACCTCCCCCTCGTACCCCATCTGTTACTCATTTTTATGCACACATTCTTTCTCTCACTCTCCTTTTTCTCCCTCTGTCCCTCTGAATATACCTCTTGCCCATCCTCTGGGTCCCCCCCCCCCGCCTTGTCTTTCTTCCCGGACCTCCTGTCCCATGATCCTCTCGTATCCCCTTTTGCCTATCACCTGTCCAGCTCTTGGCTCCATCCCTCCCCCTCCTGTCTTCTCCTATCATTTTGGATCTCCCCCTCCCCCTCCAGCTTTCAAATCCCTTACTCACTCTTCCTTCAGTTAGTCCTGACGAAGGGTCTCGGCCTGAAACGTCGACTGCGCCTCTTCTTATAGATGCTGCTTGGCCTGCTGCGTTCACCAGCAACTTTGATGTATGTTACAACATATATATATGGTTTACCACAGATAGCAGAAATACTGGCCCAGGACAGTGGACTCCGGTGAGCCTATGCCCCAGCAGGGCTGATGGATGTCAGTAAGGAAGTAAGTAAGTCATGACTGTGAGTGTTTAGTTATTTTATGTAATATTATTATTGGTGATGAGTGACTTCCCTCAGCTTCCTATGTTCCAGTGAAAATAAATTCAGCCAATCCAGTCTCTCTTTATCACTGCAGGCCTCCATACCAACAAACAGAAGTCCATAAGGCCACAGGACATGGGAGCAGAATTAGGCCATTCAGCCCATTGAGTGGGCTTCACCATTCAGTCATGGCTAATTTATTATTCCTCTCAATCCCATTCTCCTACCTTCTCCCTGTAACCTTGATGCCCTGACTAATCAAAAACTCATCAGTTTCCACTTTAAATAAACCCGATGTCTTGGCCTCCATAGCTATTTGTTGTAATGAATTCCACATATTTACCACCCTCTGGCTAAATATTCCTTCTCATCTCTGTTCTAAAGGGCCGTCTTTCTACTGGGTCCCCCCACCTCTGGTCCTAGACTCACATACTATAAGAAACATCCTCTCCATAGTCACTCTATCCAGGCCTTCCAATATTCGATAGGTTTCAATGAGATCCCACCTCATTCTTCTAAACTCCAGCGAGTATAAGCCTAGAGCCATCAAACTCTCCTCATACATTAACCCCTTCATTCCCAAGATCATTCTTGTGAACCTCCTCTGGACCCTCCCCAATGCAGCCCATCATTTCTTTGATAACTGCTCACAGCACTCAGGTGAATCTCTTCTGCACTCTGCCTATCGATCTCACATCTTCCTGGTAGTCTGGTGACTAGAACTACACACCCGACTCCAAACGTGTTTAGCCAAAGCAACACACACAAAATACTAGAGGAACTCAGCAGGTCAGGCAGCATCCATGTAAATCAATAAAATGAAGTAGACATTTCAGGTCGAGGCTCTTCTTCAGGTCTGGAGAAGGAGAGGGTGGGGAGAAGGGAAGGAGGCACAATAGAGAAGGTGGCCAAAG
>NC_086112.1:6717920-6730420 GCF_963921235.1 Mobula hypostoma
AGGACACTGGCATCTCAACTCTGGGTCACATATTGTGGCAAGTGCCCTGTTATGAGTGTGACTTCTTTTTGATGTGGAGACACAGACAACACGGTAACAGGCCCTTCCAGCCCAGTGAGCCTACCTCGCACCCGCGTGACCAATTTACCTACTGACCTGTACATCCTTGGAATGTGGGAGGAAATTGGAGAAGCAAAGGAAACCCACACGGTCACGGGAGAACTCTTTACCCAGTGCGGTGGGATTGAGCAGGGTTGCTGGTGTTGTAATGGCTATGCTGCTGTTCCACCCTACACCTTCACCATGCTTTTCCTGGGATGCGGAGGACCGGATTGGAAAGTGCAGACTCGGGGTATGCTCAGTCCTTTTGCAGAGAGCAGGATAACTCTCAGAGATGGTGATTATTTATTGATTGATTTATTTAGCAATGCAACACAGGATATGCTCTTCCAGCTCTTTGAGTCACAGCACCCAGCAACCTCCGACAAACCCAACTTAACCCTAATCTAATCGTGGGACCAATTAACCAACATACTAACCAGTAAATCTTTGGACTGTGGGAGGAAACCAGAGCACCAGGAGAAAACCCGTGTATTCCTCAGGGAGTATGTAGACTCCTCACAGACGATGGTGAGATTGAACTCCGAACTCTGGAAAACCCCCAGCTGTAATAGCATTGCGCTAACCACTATGTTACCATGGTGACCATTTGTTTAATCTACTGGAGGAATAGCAATGCCAACTGTTCAGTCATCAATCACCAAAGGCTCTACAGTGGGTGTTCAAAACTGCCCAACACATCAGCAGCAGCAGCCCACCCACCATCAAGGACATAGATACAGAAAGGTGTCAGAATCATCATGAAGGATCCTACCTATCCTGCTCGAGGACTGTCTGTCCCACTCCCATCAGGGAGGAGGCTACGTAGCATCTACACCAGGACCACCAGACTCAAAAACAGTTACTTTCCCCAAGCAGTCAGGCTGATCAACACCTCCACCCACTAACATTCCCCTCCACACCCTCAACCACCAATACTTTATCGTTTCCTGTCAGTCATCCCACGTACAGTCACCTAGTGTCACTTTATGGGCATACAATCAATGTGTATATAAACTTACGTATTTATACTGTTTTCTTTTCATTATTGTGTTCTTTGTCTTATTGTGTTTTTTTGTGCTGCATGCATTCTGGAGTAACAATTATTTCATTCTCCTTTATGATCCTGTACAGGAAATGATGTTAAGCAAACTTAAACAAACAAGGCAACACTTTTGGAAAGTGCTGGAAATCTGAAAGGTAAGTGGCAAACGGTCAGTATCTAGTCCATTAGTCAATATTTGCAAGAGAACGATAGATCACCTTCACTCTGTCTGCCACAAAAGACAGGATCCTTCGATGGCTACCCATTTCAGTCCGACATGTTGGTCCATGCCCGCCTCTATTGTCACGTTGAGGCCAGACTAGTGGGGAGAGGGATGCAAATTGCCGGTGGTTAGGGAAATCGATGTTCATGCAATCAGGTTGGAGATGCAACACTTCGTATTCTGCTCAGGGAGCCTCCAACCTGATGGCATGAATATCAATTTCAAAGTTCAAATTTCAAAGTAAATTTATTATCAAAGTACATATAACTCACCATATACAACCCTGAAATTCTTTTTCTCGTGGGCATACTCAATAAATCCAAATAATCATATTGGAATCAATGAAATACCACACTAAGATGGTGGACAACCAATGTGCAAAAGACAACAAACTGTGCACATACAAAAATAAAGAAAAACATAATTAAATAAGCAGTAAATATTGAGAATATGAGACGAAGAGTCTTGAAAGTGAGTCCACAGGTTGTGTGAACATTTCAATGATGGAGCAAGTGAAGTTGAGTGCAGTTACCCCCTTTGGTTCAAGAGCCTAATAATGGTTGGGGGATAATAACTGTTCCTGAACCTGGTGTGAGTCATGAAGCTCCTGTACCTTCTTCCTGATGGCTGCAGTGAGAAGAGAGCATGTCCTGGACGGTAGGAGGCCCTGATGATAGATGCTGCTTTCCTGTGACAACACTCCATGTAGATCTGCTAAATGGTGGGGAGGGTTTTACCTGTGATGGACTGAGCTGTATCCACTACTTTTTGTAGGATTTACCATTCAAGGGAGCTGGTGTTTCCATACCAGCCTGTGATGCAACCAGTCAATATACTCTCCACCAGACATCTATCGAAGTTTGTCAAAGTTTTAGATGTCATCCAAATCTTTGCAAACTTCTAGGGAAGTAGAGTTGCTGTCGTGCTTTCTTTGTAATGGCACTTAGGTGCTGGGCCCAGAACTGGTCCCCTGAAATGATAACACCAAGGAGTTTAAGTTGCTGACCCTCTCCACCTTTCATCCTCATGGGCCTCCAGTTTCTTCCTCCTCCTGAAGTTAACAATTGCCTCCTTGGTCTTGCTGACATTGAGTAAGAGGTCGTTGTTGTGGCACCAGTCAGCCAGATTTTCAACTTCTCCAACTTCCAATAGTTACTCTCCCTTCCCCTTTCTTTTTGGCATTTCCTTTTCTGGTTCCCTCTCACCTTCTGTCTTCTTCTCAATTGCCCATCACCTCCTTTTGTTTCCCCTCCTCTTTCCCTTTCTCACATGGTATACTGTTCTCTCATATTAGATTCCTTCTTCAGTTTTTTACCTCTTTCACCTGTCACCTTCCAGCTTCTTACTTCATCCCTTTCCCCCACCCACCCACCTTTTCCCCTCACCTGGGCTTACCTGTCATCATCTGCCAGCTTGTACTCCTTCCCCTTCTTCCAGCTTCTTAACCTGGCTTATGCCCCCTTCCTTTACAGTCCTGATGAAGGGTCCCAGTGTAAAACGTTGCCCGTTTATTCCTCTCCATCGATACCACCTGACTTGCTGAGTGCCTCCAGCATTTTGTGTGTGTTGCTCTGAATTTCCAGCATCTGCTGAATCTCTTGTGTTTATGATAGATCACCGTCACACATGGAGCCAATCAACGGCACATTTACACGGAGCACTGCCACAAAAACAACAACCCCCATCATCCAGGCCAAACTTTCTTTTCGTTGCTGCCATTGGGAAGGAGGTACAAGAGCCTTAGATCCTGCACGACTAGGTTCAGGAACAGTTATTACCTTCCAGCCATGCCTCCCCAAACCAAAATGGATAATTTAGCTCACCTCAACACTGAACTGAAACCACAACCTACAGACTCACTTTCAAAGACTCTACCACTCATGTTCTCAGAATTATTTATTTACTTATATATTATTTGTATCATTTGTCTTCTTTATACATTGGTTGTTTGTCAGTCTTTGTCATTTATAGTTTCCCATAAATTCTTGATTTTCCTGCAAGTATCTGCAAGATATTGAATCTCAAGGTAATATATGATGACATGCAGTATACGTACATCGATAATAAATTTACTTCGACTTTCAGGATTTAGAGATTTTCATTCTCATAATCTTGGTTCTTTCCTTGAAAAATCTTATTTGTCCACAAGAGGGCACCATGAGTTCAGATTTTACACATCTCCAAATCAATTAGGAAAATGTGAAATTATGTTCCTTCAGTGCTGAAAAGGAACATGATGTGGAATCAGATAGGAAAGGATTCTGAGATCTTGCCTGCCTCCGAGGAGAGCTATACTCTAGATATAATAAGCTGGATGGAAGCTGAAATTGTTCATTTACAATGCTCATTTCTTTTTCACAACGTGTAGGCTTCAGTCATGATTAGGCCGACATTCTAGTGTTGACATTTACATGTTACACTAATCTGAGCATGATTCTCTTCACAAATTAATGAGTCTGTGAATAGCACCATGTATTTATCATTTGAATTTATGTTAATACAGCACGCTCTCCTGGTGATTTTGATGAGACCCTGCGTCAGCTTGAACACACAAAATATAATGCTGAGGCTTTATAAGACATTGGGAAAACCACATATGGAGTACTGTGAGCAGTTCTGGGCCTTTTATCTAGGAAAGGATGTGCTGACATTAGAGAGGAGGAAGTTCACGAGAATGATTCCTGGAATGAAAGGGTTAATGTATGTGGAGCGTTTGATGGCTCTGGGCCTTTACTCACTGGAGTTTAGAAGAATGAGAGGGGATCTCAATGAAATCTATTGAACTTTGAAAGGCATTGACAGCGTGGACATGTAGAGGATGTTTCCTGTAGTGGGGGCAGGGAAGGGGGTGTTTCTTGGACCCGAGGGCACAGCCTCAGAATAGAGGGACGTTCTTGAAAACAGAGATGAGGAGGAACTTCTTGATCCAGAGGGTGGTGAATCTGTGGAATTCATTGTCACAGACAACTGTGGAGGCCAAGTCACTGGGTATATTTAAAGCAGAGGTTGATAGGTTCTTGATTAGTGAGGATATCAAAGATTACGAGGAGAAGGCAGGAAAATGGGTTTGAGAGGAATGGTAAATTAGCCATAATGGAATGGTGGAGCAGACTTGATGGGCTGAAAGGCCTAATTCTGCTCCCATGTCTTATGGTCTTATGGTCAAACTGTGCAGGGATCTTTCACCACTTTAACACTCATCCCTTTTCATTGGACTTTGGAGCTTGTCATTGATACACCAATAATAGTGGTGGTTATTGATAGGTTTGGTAATTATCTCTGATGTTAGATCTGTGTTTTGACCCTAAAACAGTGAGTAGAAGTAATGGATTACCATTCAGAAAATTGCATTGTGACACTGCAGCCAGGCGGTTAACAGGAGCTCATTTGGGGAGATTGACACATACAAATTTTGCCACTGCGGTAAAGTGGTTTCAAATTCTTACAGATAAAACTTTGGAAAACTGGTAACTAATCAGCATACGAGCTGTACCGCGCTGTGGTGACTGCAGGGTGATATTCTTGACAAGCTAACCTAATATATGTAATTCAAGCCACAAAATACTTGTGTTGTCATTTTCTTTGTGGGATTATCATACGGGGTTGACAAATGTAATTGGATTATCAAGGGATCCAAGTGCGGAGAGTTAGCGCAGCAGCTTCCTGTCTCTGTAGTTCAGTGTAAGCTGTCAACGGCAGGTCATTTTTCTGTGAAACAGACACTTGAGTCAGTAGCAGAGAGAATTATCTATTACGATTCTTGTTAAAATAAAACACACAGTAAAAGACATTTGCAGGATCAATTGCAAAGCAAGTAATCCGATCTTGAACTCCTGAAATTAGTAAACAGTATCCGCATTCAGAATAAACCAGAGCTTCTAACGTATTTTTAAATGTTCAGGATTGTTTTAAGATACATTTTGTTGACTTAATTGATAAGCACTGTTTAAAGATGAATGAAATGTGCATTTCCTGCGTTGGGAAACAATTTTCGTCAAACAATATTTTTATTTCGCATTTAGATCATGGTACCTGGCCTTTCCACGCCTGCAGTGTCCAATTATACCCAGGTGACCAATTCACCTACGAACCTGTGTGTCTTTTTGGAATGTAAGAGAGACCAGAGCATCAGAGGAGAGCAGAGAGAGAATGTACAAGCTCATTATTCAGCCGGAAAGGCCAGTTACCATGATCCCAATATGAAATGAAAAGGCAATTTCATTGATCCATAAGCTGTCTGTCTATCTATCAATCTGTCTGACTATCTGTCTGTCTATCAATCTATCTGTCTGTCTATCTATCCGTCTCTCTATCTATCTAGAACCATGGTTGGGAAAAGAGGAAGGGAGAAGAGAGGGAGTGGGAAGCACATGGGACACATTCTGTAATGATCAATAAACCAATTGTTCGGAATTGAATGACCTTGTCTGGTGTCTCAGGGCTGCGAGTGTCCACGCCCATGCCACCCCCTGCTCCTGGCACTCCCTCTCTGCCACCCCTCCCATGGCGCTCCGCTCTTGCCATTCCCAACACCCTTTGCTCCCTGCAGATTTAGAAATGTGCTCTGTTCTTCACATTGACAAATACAGTACAGTGAAGCAGCAGATCATCAGCTAGGTAAAAGATGCCCATTGGTCTGCCAGCTCACTGAGATGTCCGTGGAGCAGAGTTTCCCAACATGGGGTCCGCTCACCCCCTGTTTAATGGTATTGGCCCATGGCAAAAAAAAAGTTTGGGGAAATGCTGCCATTTGGCACGTTCCAGCTGCAGGAGTACGTGCTGAGGGACACATTGAAGATTGGTGCAGTCACCACAAGGGCTTAGTGGGGAAGGACCACGGTGTGGGGATCTTCTCCTACTGCAGAGGGAGGGGCCGGGACGCCCCTCAGTGAACCACCCAGAGGTCCACATGAGTCACAGCAGTGCCATTGATGTGTAGGAACGTAACAGAACAGTTCAGAAAGCATTGACTATGAACGTAAAGAATGAAAAAGCTTTGTGTTTTTTTTCTTATTTTTATAATGAATAGAGTTTATTTTTGATTAAAAATAAGTGCATTAAAGGGTGGTCGGCAACCACTTTGTATTACCTGCTTGTGTAGCCAAAATCCCACTAGCACAGTTGGTAATGGACTTTCTGTAGCTTTATGTCCTCTTTAGATACCAGCACACTCCGGTAATAAATATAGTTGAGTGTAGAGGCCTTATTGACTACTGTTTTAAACATTTGCACACATGCTTGTTTGTCAGTCTTTACTTATGTATTATTTTTTGATAAATTCTGTTGTGTTTCTTTACTTTCCTGTAAGTGCCTGCAAGAGAACAAATAGTATATGGTAATGTATACATACTTTGGTCATAAATATGGGCGTGCATGGTAGCGTAGTGGTTAGCGCAGCACGATCAAAACTTGGACTGTCGGAGTTCGGAGTTCAATCCTCGCGCCTTCTGTAAGGAACTTGTACGTCATCCCTGTGAATGCATGGGTTTTCTCCGGGTGCTCTGGTTTCCTCTCACAACCCAAAGACGTACTGGTTGGTAGGTTAACTGGTCATTGTAAATTGTCCCCTGATTAGATGAGGGTTAATTAGGGCAGTGTGGCTTGAAGGTTTGGACAGGCCTATTCCATGCTATATTTCTAAATGAATAAATAAATTTACTTTGACTTTATAATTTACAATTGATTTTAGATCCAATTCATTGACTAAATCCACTTATGTTCATTTATGATTAAACAGGAAATAACATCTCTACCTCACTTACAGTCAACACTGGTGCACCTCAGGGATGTGTGCTTAGCCCACTGCTCTATTCTCTCTATACCCACGACTGTGTGGCTAGGCACAGCTCAAATGTCATTTATAAATTTGCTGACAATACAACCATAGTTGGCAGAATTTCAGATGGTGATGAGAGGGTGTACAGGACTGACAGATATCAGCTGGTTGAGTGGTGTTGCAGTAACAATCTTGCACCCATCGTCAGTAAGACCAAAGAACTGATTGTGGACTTCAGGAAGGGTAAGATGAAAGAACTCACACCAGTCCTCATAGAGGGATCAGAAGTGGAAAGAGGGAGCAATTTCAAGCTCCTGGGTGTCAAGATCTCTGATGATCTATCCTGGACCCAGCATATTGATGCAGCTACAAAGAAGGCATCACAGCAGCTATATTTCATTTGGAGATTGAGGAGATTTCTTATGGCACCAAAGTCACTCGCGAATTTCTACAGATGGCGAGCCTTCTAACTGGTGGCATCACTGTTTGGAATGGGGTCCAGGTCCACTGCCCAGAATTGAAATAAGCTGCAGAGAGTTGTAAACTTAGTTAGCTCCATCAAGGGCACTAGCCTCCATAGTGTGCAGGAAACCTTCAAGGAGCGATGCCTCAAAAAGGCGGCATCCATCATTAAGGACCCTCATCACCCAGATCTTGCCCCCTTCTCATTGCTGTCATCAGGAAGGAGGTACAGGAGCCTGAAAGCACATACTGAATGATTCAGGAACAGCTTCTTCCCCTCTGCCATCAGATTTCTGCTTGGACAATGAACCCATGAATTCTACCTCACTACTTTTTTATTTCTATTTTTTTGCACTAATTTAATGTAACTCTCTCTCTCTCTCTCTCTCTCTCTCTGTCTGGCTATCCATCCCATAGGATGATGATGGTTCCTTTCAGTCAGTTAGTGGGGTGGTACCCCACTCCTCAGAAAGGAACAGCATGTGTGTGAATGGATTTTAGGTGAGTAGGGGGTTGCACAGGTCCAGACCCACCCTCTCGACATCCCTTCCCGGATCCAGCGGCTTGGTGGTGTCCAAGACGGCTGGGGGAAGTTCTGTTGCAGTGAATGGCCAGACCAAGCTTTGACACAAGGGATGCCCTTTCCGCGCTTCAAGGCACGTGTTTGCTGGATGGCCGTTGACCCTACGAGAGGGTTCATCTGCCCTTTGACAGGTCTTGTTTTTTGTCCTGCAGGGTGTTTAGCCACCCTCCTCACCAGGCAAGCCCGGTGGGGGAGCCAGTTTAGTCGCCGACCACCCGACCATGCGACAGGTAGTACTGGGTTACATGGTACCAGTAGCACTGAGACATATATATGTATCAGAATCAAGTTTACTATCAACAGCATGAGTTATGAAATTTGTTAACTTAGCAGCAGCAGTACAATGCAATACATGGTAATATAGAAAGAAAAAGATAAGTAAATCAATTACAGTAGGTATATAAACGTATATTGAAGAGATTAAAAATAGCTCAAAAACATAAATAATATATATTTTACAAAGTGAGGTAGTGTTCATGGGTTTAATGTCCATTTAGGGCTCATACGGCAGAGGGGAAGAAGCTGTTCCTGAATCACTGAGTATGTGCCTTCAGGCTTCTGTACCTCCTACCTGATGGTAACGGTGAGAAGGGGGCATGCCCTGGGTGCTGGAGGTCCTTCATACTGGATGTGGCCTTCCCGACATGCCGCTCCTTGAAGATGTTTTGGATACTATGGAGGCCATTACCTAAGATGTTGACTAGTTTAGCGACTTTGTGTAGCTTCTTTCAGTCCTGTACAGTAGCTCTCCACTGTACCAGCCAATGATGCAGCCTGTCAGAGTGCTCTCCACGGTACCTCTACAGAACTCTTCAAGTGTTTTAGTTGACCATCCAAATCTCTTCAAACTCCTCATGAAATATACATGCATACTTACTGTAACTCAGTTGTTTTTCTCTGTTATTAAGTATTACACTGTACTGCTGCAGCAAAGATAACACATTTCACGACACATGCTGGTGATGTCAAGCCTGATTCTGATTCTGACTCTGAAAGAATTGTCGACACATACAACTAAAGAGGCTGCACTAAGTAGGAATTTTAATTGAAAAGCATAAGAGATTCTGCAGATGCTGGAAATCCAGAACAACACACACAAAATGCGTGAGGAACTCAGCAGGTCAGGCAGCATCTGTAGAGAGAAATGAACAGTTTCTGGCAGAGTCTCTTCACCAGGACTGGAAAGGGAGGGGGCTCCGGTTAGTGTGACACTCTTTCAGCTTTCCGGTGAGCGTGGTGTGGCATTTCACTGTGAATTGTATCTGCCCAGTCTGCTGGATCTGACTTCACATGCTAGGTCAGGCGTGGCCCTATCTCATTGGGGTGTAAGGCCAAAGGTTAGCCTCAGCTGGCTTGGCCTGCCTGTCGAAGTGGTGTGCTGGGGCTGTGGCCGCCGTTGAAAGCGTACAGCTACTCGGTGCCACGGGTGAGAGTTAAGTGTCTGGTGGGGGCCAAAGGTGAGTGAGTTGCTACAGAATGGACGTGACAAGTCCTTCATCAGAGGTGCTACCACTCCCTGGACACCCCATGCACCCCTAATTAGTATTTTATTATGTAAAACAGCAAATGGTCAGTGTTTGGATTAGGGAAAACACAGTCACAGAGCCATAGAGCGCCAGAGCACAGTTACAGGCCTTTTGGCCCATTTAGTCTGTGCTGAACTATAATCCATGAACTTATCCAAGCCTCTCTTAAATGTCACAATCAAACCAAAATCCATCACTTCCGCTGGCAGCTAGTCCATACTCTCACCACCCTCTGAGTGGAGAAATCCCCCCTCAAGTTCCCCTTAAACATTTCACCTTTCACCCTTAACCCATGACCTCCAGTTCTAGCCTCACAGGTCATTAAAATAAAGATGGCTCTGAGTGAAGAGTAAAAGATCAGAATAAAAATTGAAAGATAGTATATAAAAATAAAATCTTTCATACCCTTGTCAAAGGAAGAATTGGCTTTTAAAATCCACTGCTTTGAATAAGAAAACATTATTAATAAACCATTAACCAAACGAGTCTCCTAAGAGTCACACTACTGAACTATTGCAGTGGAAGTTTGAAGGATTAAAATGAAGTGTTTAATATGTCAGGCTTGGCACAATTTTGATTCAAACTTTATTTCCCAAGGAGCTAGCAATGGTAGAGACAGAGAGCCTCTGTGTGTCTGCCTGTCTATTGGCTCTTTGCTTGAAGAAGTTACTGTGTGAAGAACGACAGTGGACTGTGAAGCTGGTCTATGTCGTACTTTTCACATGAGAAAGCTCATGAACATTTTTCTCTTCAAGCACTTCCTCCCGCAAGCCGAGTGCATTCTTTTCCCACGTATATAAACCCAGAAGAAATTCTTTCTGAGGATATTTCTGGTATTGTTTTCAGATCAGCTGTTGCAAAGAAAATCTCATCTCCACCAACAATGAATTGGAAGTGGTAGGTATGGGTTTGAGGGCTACATTTAAGAGAGGTTTGGGTAGTTACATAGACGGGGTGGGGGGGGGGTGCATGGAGGGTTATGGTCCAGGTGCAGGTCCATGGTTCTAGGTAGATTAATAGTTTGGCATGGGCTAGATGGGCTGAATGGCGTGTAGAACACCAGGAGTTCAAGGGTGAATAGCACAGCACAGGCTGCCAGACTGGGTAACAGTTTCTTCCCTCAGGTTGTGACACTAATGAATACCCTGTCACCACCGAGGTCTCGTCACTAGGACAGCGAGCTCTTTACTGTTTACTGTTTACCTCTACTGCACGCTACATGCATTTCGAATGATATTTTATTAACTTATTTGTGGTAATGTTGCAGCTGTGTGTGATATATGTTGTGTGGGTGCGCCACGGCCCGGAGGAACATTGTTTTGTTTGGTTGTATATATGTACAGTCAGATGGCGATAAACTTGAATTCGAAGTTGCCAGCGCGCTGGGTCCCAGTTACCTTGCACCGGTGTGTGCTTCAATGTCGTATTGCCGTTCTGAAATGCACAGTCCTGGAAAAGGAAGAGAGCACAGAGACCATGCACCTTCACACAGCTGAAGTGAGGCTTAGTGGGCATCGGGGTGGTGGTTAGCACAATGTTATTACAGCTCAGAGCGTCGGAGTTCAGAGTCTAATTCTGGTGTTCTCTGTAAGGAGTCTTTGTATGTCCAGTCCATGGAACTGGGTGGGTTAAGTGGTCACAAGCAGGAAAAATTCTGCAGATGCTGGAAATCCAGAGCAACGCACACAAAATGCTGGAAGAACTCAGCAGGCCAGGCAGCATCAATGGAAAAGAGTAAACAGTTGATGTCTTGGGCTGAGACACTTCATCAGGACCCTTGGCTCAACTTTGGGTTAAACCCTCCTTGGAAATTGTCCCATGATTACGACTGGATTCAATGGAGGTTGTTGGAGTTTGCTGGGGCAGCACAGTTCGAAGGGTCGGAAAGGCCTGTTCTGTGCTGAATCTCTAAATAAATAATAAATAAATCAAAAGGATAATCAACCGCTCGGCGTGCCTCACGAGTTTCAGATTATACAGCAAATTCGCACTCCCAGCAAGGTGCAACACTCAAAGGAAATACAGGTCAGGAAATTAGTGATATATTGTTAGAAACCCATCTGTGAGCAGGACTCCCTTCCAGCGTAGTGCTCTGCTGGGAATACAGAAGCAGTACTTCTGTTCCTGTGTGTCAAAGCCCCGTATTCTGCTTGACTTATCGGTAAGGCCGCAGTTCGAATATAGGGCAGAATTTCCAGGATCCTATATTTCGGTAGACGTTGATTCATTGAAGAAAGTTCTGAAAAGACCAACAACAGTCCCGGGCCACAGAGATCCAATTTATAGAGAGAGATTTGCAGAATTAATCTTGTGTTTCACAGTAGAAAGGGGAAAAAAATGTATGGAGATATGAACCAGGTCTGAAAACTGCTGAAAGGCATGAATAAGTTACCCGTAAGCAGGTTAGTGAATTAAAGTTTGAGAACTAAAAGTTGCAGACAAAAACAAAATTTATTATCGGAGTTAGATAAGGTGTTACAATTTCCCTGAAGTGCAGAGTGCTTCCTGAACATGCTTTGATTCCTTTTAAAACACTGGACAAATATTGCTTGAGAACCAGACCAAATAAACGTGGAAAGGCCGATGAGCGAGTTCCCTGTGAGCTCAGATTTCTCTGGCTTTTTGGGTGCATGGGAAGCCATCTAAAGAATTCAATTTATCCAGTTTAATCAAAGTGGATTGTAATGTGAGGTTAATGTATTGGAGAGTATTGTAAGGTTGGATTCAGGAGACAGGCCAAAGTTCCATAGAACATAGGACCTAGAACTCCACAGCACACTACAGGC